>NW_026293149.1:0-242596 GCF_026419915.1 Harpia harpyja | reverse complement strand
CCTAATCTACAGGCACAACAGCACTGGGGATCTGTGCTTTCCCAGAGACGCAACATCTCATGGCGCTCGGCAGCGAAAGAGCCTCTTGCCGAGAAGGCAAACGTCCGGCTCCTTCTCCCACAAGGAAGGGCCCAGCCCTGAAAGCTCTTGCTGCTCTTCACCAACCCTTGGCGCCCTATCTACAGGCACAAACAGCACTGGGGATCTGTGCTTTCCCAGAGACGCAACATCTCATGGCGCTCGGCCGCGGCAGAACCTCTTGCCGAAAAGGCAAACGTCCGGCTCCTTCTCCCACAAGGAAGGGCCCAGCCCTGAAAGCTCTTGCTGCTCTTCACCAACCCTTGGAACCCTATCTACAGGCACAACAGCACTGGGATCTGTCCTTTCCCAGAGACCGCAACATCTCATGGTGCTCGGCAGCGGAAGAGCCCTCTTGCCCGAAAAGTCAAACGTCCGGCTCCTTCTCCCACAAGGAAGGGCCCAGCCCTGAAAGCTCTTGCTGCTCTTCACGGTGCTTGGAACCCTATCTACAGGCACAACAGCACTGGGGATCTGTGCTTTCCCAGAGACGCAACATCTCATGGCGCTCGGCCGCGGCAGAGCCTCTTGCCGAAAAGGCAAACGTCCGGCTCCTTCTCCCACAAGGAAGGGCCCAGCCCTGAAAGCTCTTGCTGCTCTCACCAACCCTTGGAACCCTATCTACAGGCACAACAGCACTGGGGGATCTGTGCTTTCCCAGAGACGCAACATCTCATGGCGCTCGGCAGCGGAAGAGCCTCTTGCCGGAAAAGTCAAAACGTCCGGCTCCTTCTCCCACAAGGAAGGGCCCAGCCCTGAAAGCTCTTGCTGCTCTTCACGGTGCCTTGGCGCCCTATCTACAGGCACAACAGCAGTGAGCATCTCCTGCTTGCCCAGAGACGCAACATCTCATGGCGCTCGGACGCGGCAGAGCGTCTTGCCGAAAAGGCAAACGTGCCGGCTCCTTCTCCCACAAGAAGGGCCCAGCCCTGAAAGCTCTTGCTGCTCTTCACCTACCCTTGGCGCCCTATCTACAGGCACAACAGCACTGGGGATCTGTGCTTTCCCAGAGACGCAACATCTCATGGCGGTCGGCCGCGGCAGAGCCTCTTGCCGAAAAGGCAAACGTCCGGCTCCTTCTCCCACAAGGAAGGGCCCAGCCCTGAAAGCTCTTGCTGCTCTTCACGGTGCCTTGGCGCCCTATCTACAGGCACAACAGCACTGGGGATCTGTGCTTTCCCAGAGACGTAACATCTCATGGCGCTCGGCCGCGGCAGAGCCTCTTGCCGAAAAGGCAAACGGTCCGGTCTCCATCTCCCACAAGGAAGGGCCCAGCCCCTGAAAGCTCTTGCTGCTCTTCACCTACCCTTGGCGCCCTAATCTACAGGCACAACAGCAGTGGGGATCTGTTCTTTCCCAGAGACGCAACATCTCATGGCGCTTGACTGCGGAAGCCTCTTGCCGAGAAGGCAAACGTCCGTCTCCTTCTCCCACAAGGAAGGGCCCAGCCCTGAAAACTCTTGCTGCTCTTCACCTACCCTTGGAACCCTATCTACAGGCACAACAGCACTGGGGAACTGTGCTTTCCCAGACACTCAACATCTCATGGCGCTCGGCCGCGGCAGAGCCTCTTGCCGAAATGTCAAAAGTCCGGCTCCTTCTCCCACAAGGAAGGGCCAGCCCTGAAAGCTCTTGCTGCTCTTCACCTACCCTTGGCGCCCTATCTACAGGCACAACAGCAGTGGGGATCTGTGCTTTCCCAGAGACGCAACATCTCATGGCGCTCGGCCACGGCAGAGCCTCTTGCCGAAAAGGCAAACGTCCGGCTCCTTCTCCCACAAGGAAGGGCCCAGCCCTGAAAGCTCTTGCTGCTCTTCACGGTGCCTTGGCGCCCTATCTACAGGCACAACAGCACTGGGGATCTGTGCTTTCCCAGAGACTCAACATCTCATGGCGCTCGGCAGCGAATGAGCCTCTTGCCGAGAAGGCAAACGTCCGGCTCCTTCTCCCACAAGGAAGGGCCCAGCCCTGAAAGCTCTTGCTGCTCTTCACCTACCCTTGGAACCCTATCTACAGGCACAACAGCAGTGGCGATCTGTGCTTTCCCAGAGACGCAACATCTCATGGCGCTCAGCCGCGGCAGAGCCTCTTACCGAGGAAGGCAAACGTCCGGCTCCTTCTCCCACAAGGAAGGGCCCAGCCCTGAAAGCTCTTGCTGCTCTTCACCTACCCTTGGAACCCTATCTACAGGCACAACAGCACTGGGGGAACTGTGCTTTCCCAGAGACGCAACATCTCATGGCGCTCGGCCGCGGCAGAGCCTCTTGCCGAGGGCAAACGTCCGGCTCCTTCTCCCACAAGGAAGGGCCCAGCCCTGAAAGCTCTTGCTGCTCTTCACGGTGCCTTGGCGCCTTATCTACAGGCACAACAGCACTGGGGACCTGTGCTTTCCCAGAGACGCAACATCTCATAGCGCTCGGCAGCGAAAGAGCCTCTTGCCGAGAAGGCAAACGTCCGGCTCCTTCTCCCACAAGGAAGGGCCCAGCCCTGAAAGCTCTTGCTGCTCTTCACCTACCCTTGGAACCCTATCTACAGGCACAACCAGCACTGGGGATCTGTGCTTTCCCCTAGAGACGCAACATCTCATGGCGCTCGGTCGCGGCAGAACCTCTTGCCGAAAAGGCAAACGTGCGGCTCCTTCTCCCACAAGGAAGGGCCCAGCCCTGAAAGCTCTTGCTGCTCTTCACCTACCCTTGGCGCCCTATCTACAGGCACAACAGCACTGGGGGATCTGTGCTTTCCCAGAGACACAACATGTCATGTTCGCTCAGCCGCGGCAGAGCCTCTTGCCGAAAAGGCAAACGTCCGGCTCCTTCTCCCACAAGGAAGGGCCCAGCCCTGAAAGCTCTTGCTGTTCCTCACGGTGCCTTGGCGCCCTATCTACAGGGCACAACAGCACTGGGGATCTGTGCTTTCCCAGAGACGCAACATCTCATAGCACTCGGCAGCGAAAGAGCCTCTTGCCGAGAAGGCAAACGTCCGGCTCCTTCTCCCACAAGGAAGGGCCCAGCCCTGAAAGCTCTTGCTGCTCTTCACCTACCCTTGGAGCCCTATCTACAGGCAGCAACAGCACTGGGGATCTGTGCTTTCCCAGAGACGCAACATCTCATAGCGCTCGGCCGCGGCAGAGCCTGTTGCCGAAAAGGCAAACGTCCGTCTCCTTCTCCCACAAGGAAGGGCCCAGCCCTGAAAGCTCTTGCTGCTCTTCACGGTGCCTTGGCGCCCTATCTACAGGCACAACAGCACTGGGGGACAGAGACTCAACATCTCATGGCGCTCGCCAGCGAAAGAGCCTCTTGCCGAGAAGGCAAACGTCCGGCTCCTTCTCCCACAAGGAAGGGCCCAGCCCTGAAAGCTCTTGCTGCTCTTCACCAACCCCTTGGAACCCTATCTACAGGCACAACAGCACTGGGGATCTGTGCTTTCCCAGAGACGCAACATCTCATGGCGGTCGGCAGCGGAAGAGCCTCTTGCCGAAAAGTCAAACGTCCGGCTCCTTCTCCCACAAGGAAGGGCCCAGCCCTGAAAGCTCTTGCTGCTCTTCACGGTGCCTTGGCGCCCTATCTACAGGCACAACAGCAGTGAGCATCTCTGCTTGCCCAGAGACGCAACATCTCATGGCGCTCGGCCGCGGCAGAGCGTCTTGCCGAAAAGGCAAACGTCCGGCTCCTTCTCCCACAAGGAAGGGCCCAGCCCTGAAAGCTCTTGCTGCTCTTCACCTACCCTTGGCGCCCTATCTACAGGCACAACAGCACTGGGGATCTGTGCTTTCCCAGAGACGCAACATCTCATGGCGGTCGGCCGCGGCAGAGCCTCTTGCCGAGAAGGCAAACGTCCGTCTCCTTCTCCCACAAGGAAGGGCCCAGCCCTGAAAGCTCTTGCTGCTCTTCACGGTGCCTTGGCGCCCTATCTACAGGCACAACAGCACTGGGGATCTGTGCTTTCCCAGAGACGTAACATCTCATGGCGCTCGGCCGCGGCACAGCCTCTTGCCGAAAAGGCAAACGTCCGTCTCCATCTCCCACAAGGAAGGGCCCAGCCCTGAATGCTGCTGCTGCTCTTCACCTACCCTTGGCGCCCTATCTACAGGCACAACAGCAGTGGGGATCTGTGCTTTCCCAGAGACGCAACATCTCATGGCACTTGACTGCGGAAGCCTCTTGCCGAGAAGGCAAACGTCCGTCTCCTTCTCCCACAAGGAAGGGCCCAGCCCTGAAAACTCTTTCTGCTCTTCACCTACCCTTGGAACCCTATCTACAGGCACAACAGCACTGGGGAACTGTGCTTTCCCAGACATTCAACATCTCATGGCGCTCGGCCGCGGCAGAGCCTCTTGCCGAAATGTCAAACGTCCGGCTCCTTCTCCCACAAGGAAGGGCCCAGCCCTGAAAGCTCTTGCTGCTCTTCACCTACCCTTGGCGCCCTATCTACAGGCACAACAGCACTGGGGATCTGTGCTTTCCCAGAGACGCAACATCTCATGGCGCTCGGCCGCGGCAGAGCCTCTTGCCGAAAAGGCAAACGTCCGGCTCCTTCTCCCACAAGGAAGGGCCCAGCCCTGAAAGCTCTTGCTGCTCTTCACGGTGCCTTGGCGCCCTATCTACAGGCACAACAGCAGTGGGGATCTGTGCTTTCCCAGAGACTCAACATCTCATGGCGCTTGGCAGCGAAAGAGCCTCTTGCCGAGAAGGCAAACGTCCGGCTCCTTCTCCCACAAGGAAGGGCCCAGCCCTGAAAGCTCTTGCTGCTCTTCACCTACCCTTGGAACCCTATCTAGAGGCACAACAGCACTGGGGATCTGTGCTTTCCCAGAGATGCAACATGTCATGTCGCTCGGCCGCGGCAGAGCCTCTTACCGAAAAGGCAAACGTCCGTCTCCTTCTCCCACAAGGAAGGGCCCAGCCCTGAAAGCTCTTGCTGCTCTTCACGGTGCCTTGGCGCCCTATCTACAGGCACAACAGCACTGGGGATCTGTGCTTTCCCAGAGACGCAACATCTCATGGCGCTCGGCAGCGAAAGAGCCTCTTGCCGAGAAGGCAAACGTCCGGCTCCTTCTCCCACAAGGAAGGGCCCAGCCCTGAAAGCTCTTGCTGCTCTTCACCAACCCTTGGCGCCCTATCTACAGGCACAACAGCACTGGGGATCTGTGCTTTCCCAGAGACGCAACATCTCATGGCGCTCGGCCGCGGCAGAACCTCTTGCCGAAAAGGCAAACGTCCGGCTCCTTCTCCCACAAGGAAGGGCCCAGCCCTGAAAGCTCTTGCTGCTCTTCACCAACCCTTGGAACCCTATCTACAGGCACAACAGCACTGGGGATCTGTGCTTTCCCAGAGACGCAACATCTCATGGTGCTCGGCAGCGGAAGAGCCTCTTGCCGAAAAGTCAAACGTCCGGCTCCTTCTCCCACAAGGAAGGGCCCAGCCCTGAAAGCTCTTGCTGCTCTTCACGGTGCCTTGGAACCCTATCTACAGGCACAACAGCACTGGGGATCTGTGCTTTCCCAGAGACGCAACATCTCATGGCGCTCGGCCGCGGCAGAGCCTCTTGCCGAAAAGGCAAACGTCCGGCTCCTTCTCCCACAAGGAAGGGCCCAGCCCTGAAAGCTCTTGCTGCTCTTCACCAACCCTTGGAACCCTATCTACAGGCACAACAGCACTGGGGATCTGTGCTTTCCCAGAGACGCAACATCTCATGGCGCTCGGCAGCGGAAGAGCCTCTTGCCGAAAAGTCAAACGTCCGGCTCCTTCTCCCACAAGGAAGGGCCCAGCCCTGAAAGCTCTTGCTGCTCTTCACGGTGCCTTGGCGCCCTATCTACAGGCACAACAGCAGTGAGCATCTCTGCTTGCCCAGAGACGCAACATCTCATGGCGCTCGGCCGCGGCAGAGCGTCTTGCCGAAAAGGCAAACGTCCGGCTCCTTCTCCCACAAGGAAGGGCCCAGCCCTGAAAGCTCTTGCTGCTCTTCACCTACCCTTGGCGCCCTATCTACAGGCACAACAGCAGTGGGGATCTGTTCTTTCCCAGAGACGCAACATCTCATGGCGGTCGGCCGCGGCAGAGCCTCTTGCCGAAAAGGCAAACGTCCGGCTCCTTCTCCCACAAGGAAGGGCCCAGCCCTGAAAGCTCTTGCTGCTCTTCACGGTGCCTTGGCGCCCTATCTACAGGCACAACAGCACTGGGGATCTGTGCTTTCCCAGAGACGTAACATCTCATGGCGCTCGGCCGCGGCAGAGCCTCTTGCCGAAAAGGCAAACGTCCGTCTCCATCTCCCACAAGGAAGGGCCCAGCCCTGAAAGCTCTTGCTGCTCTTCACCTACCCTTGGCGCCCTATCTACAGGCACAACAGCAGTGGGGATCTGTTCTTTCCCAGAGACGCAACATCTCATGGCGCTTGACTGCGGAAGCCTCTTGCCGAGAAGGCAAACGTCCGTCTCCTTCTCCCACAAGGAAGGGCCCAGCCCTGAAAACTCTTGCTGCTCTTCACCTACCCTTGGAACCCTATCTACAGGCACAACAGCACTGGGGAACTGTGCTTTCCCAGACACTCAACATCTCATGGCGCTCGGCCGCGGCAGAGCCTCTTGCCGAAATGTCAAACGTCCGGCTCCTTCTCCCACAAGGAAGGGCCCAGCCCTGAAAGCTCTTGCTGCTCTTCACGGTGCCTTGGCGCCCTATCTACAGGCACAACAGCACTGGGGATCTGTGCTTTCCCAGAGACGCAACATCTCATGGCGCTCGGCCACGGCAGAGCCTCCTGCCGAAAAGGCAAACGTCCGGCTCCTTCTCCCACAAGGAAGGGCCCAGCCCTGAAAGCTCTTGCTGCTCTTCACGGTGCCTTGGCGCCCTATCTACAGGCACAACAGCACTGGGGATCTGTGCTTTCCCAGAGACTCAACATCTCATGGCGCTCGGCAGCGAAAGAGCCTCTTGCCGAGAAGGCAAACGTCCGGCTCCTTCTCCCACAAGGAAGGGCCCAGCCCTGAAAGCTCTTGCTGCTCTTCACCTACCCTTGGAACCCTATCTACAGGCACAACAGCAGTGGCGATCTGTGCTTTCCCAGAGACGCAACATCTCATGGCGCTCGGCCGCGGCAGAACCTCTTGCCGAAAAGGCAAACGTCCGGCTCCTTCTCCCACAAGGAAGGGCCCAGCCCTGAAAGCTCTTGCTGCTCTTCACCAACCCTTGGAACCCTATCTACAGGCACAACAGCACTGGGGATCTGTGCTTTCCCAGAGACGCAACATCTCATGGTGCTCGGCAGCGGAAGAGCCTCTTGCCGAAAAGTCAAACGTCCGGCTCCTTCTCCCACAAGGAAGGGCCCAGCCCTGAAAGCTCTTGCTGCTCTTCACGGTGCCTTGGAACCCTATCTACAGGCACAACAGCAGTGGCGATCTGTGCTTTCCCAGAGACGCAACATCTCATGGCGCTCGGCCGCGGCAGAGCCTCTTACCGAGAAGGCAAACGTCCGGCTCCTTCTCCCACAAGGAAGGGCCCAGCCCTGAAAGCTCTTGCTGCTCTTCACCTACCCTTGGAACCCTATCTACAGGCACAACAGCACTGGGGATCTGTGCTTTCCCAGAGACGCAACATCTCATGGCGCTCGGCCGCGGCAGAGCCTCTTGCCGAAATGGCAAACGTCCGGCTCCTTCTCCCACAAGGAAGGGCCCAGCCCTGAAAGCTCTTGCTGCTCTTCACCTACCCTTGGCGCCGTATCTACAGGCACAACAGCAGTGGGGATCTGTGCTTTCCCAGAGACTCAACATCTCATGGCGCTCGGCAGCGAAAGAGCCTCTTGACGAGAAGGCAAACGTCTGGCTCCTTCTCCCACAAGGAAGGGCCCAGCCCTGAAAGCTCTTGCTGCTCTTCACCTACCCTTGGCGCCCTATCTACAGGCACAACAGCACTGGGGATCTGTGCTTTCCCAGAGACGCAACATGTCATGTCGCTCAGCCGCGGCAGAGCCTCTTGCCGAAAAGGCAAACGTCCGTCTCCTTCTCCCACAAGGAAGGGCCCAGCCCTCAAAGCTCTTGCTGCTCCTCACGGTGCCTTGGCGCCCTATCTACAGGCACAACAGCACTGGGGATCTGTGCTTTCCCACAGACGCAACATCTCATAGCGCTCGGCAGCGAAAGTGCCTGTTGCCGAGAAGGCAAACGTCCGGCTCCTTCTCCCACAAGGAAGGGCCCAGCCCTGAAAGCTCTTGCTGCTCTTCACCTACCCTTGGCGCCCTATCTACAGGCACAACAGCACTGGGGATCTGTGCTTTCCCAGAGACTCAACATCTCATGGCGCTCGGCAGCGAATGAGCCTCTTGCCGAGAAGGCAAACGTCCGGCTCCTTCTCCCACAAGGAAGGGCCCAGCCCTGAAAGCTCTTGCTGCTCTTCACCTACCCTTGGAACCCTATCTAGAGGCACAACAGCACTGGGGATCTGTGCTTTCCCAGAGACGCAACATCTCATGGCGCTCGGTAGCGAATGAGCCTCTTGCCGAGAAGGCAAACGTCCGGCTCCTTCTCCCACAAGGAAGGGCCCAGCCCTGAAAGCTCTTGCTGCTCTTCACCTACCCTTGGAACCCTATCTACAGGCACAACAGCAGTGGCGATCTGTGCTTTCCCAGAGACGCAACATCTCATGGCGCTCAGCCGCGGCAGAGCCTCTTACCGAGAAGGCAAACGTCCGGCTCCTTCTCCCACAAGGAAGGGCCCAGCCCTGAAAGCTCTTGCTGCTCTTCACCTACCCTTGGAACCCTATCTACAGGCACAACAGCACTGGGGAACTGTGCTTTCCCAGACACTCAATATCTCATGGCCCTCGGCCGCGGCAG
Source organism: Harpia harpyja (assembly GCF_026419915.1). NCBI lineage: Eukaryota > Metazoa > Chordata > Aves > Accipitriformes > Accipitridae > Harpia > Harpia harpyja. The sequence continues at coordinate 233,695 of NW_026293149.1, read as the reverse complement.
AGCCTCTTGCCGAGGGCAAACGTCCGGCTCCTTCTCCCACAAGGAAGGGCCCAGCCCTGAAAGCTCTTGCTGCTCTTCACGGTGCCTTGGCGCCTTATCTACAGGCACAACAGCACTGGGGACCTGTGCTTTCCCAGAGACGCAACATCTCATAGCGCTCGGCAGCGAAAGAGCCTCTTGCCGAGAAGGCAAACGTCCGGCTCCTTCTCCCACAAGGAAGGGCCCAGCCCTGAAAGCTCTTGCTGCTCTTCACCTACCCTTGGAACCCTATCTACAGGCACAACAGCACTGGGGATCTGTGCTTTCCCAGAGACGCAACATCTCATGGCGCTCGGTCGCGGCAGAACCTCTTGCCGAAAAGGCAAACGTGCGGCTCCTTCTCCCACAAGGAAGGGCCCAGCCCTGAAAGCTCTTGCTGCTCTTCACCTACCCTTGGCGCCCTATCTACAGGCACAACAGCACTGGGGATCTGTGCTTTCCCAGAGACACAACATGTCATGTCGCTCAGCCGCGGCAGAGCCTCTTGCCGAAAAGGCAAACGTCCGGCTCCTTCTCCCACAAGGAAGGGCCCAGCCCTGAAAGCTCTTGCTGCTCTTCACGGTGCCTTGGCGCCCTATCTACAGGCACAACAGCACTGGGGACAGAGACTCAACATCTCATGGCGCTCGGCCGCGGCAGAGCCTCTTACCGAGAAGGCAAACGTCCGGCTCCTTCTCCCACAAGGAAGGGCCCAGCCCTGAAAGCTCTTGCTGCTCTTCACGGTGCCTTGGCACCATATCTACAGGCACAACAGCACTGGGGTTCTGTGCGTTCCCAGAGACTCAACATCTCATGGCGCTCGGCAGCGAAAGAGCCTCTTGCCGAGAAGGCAAACGTCCGTCTCCTTCTCCCACAAGGAAGGGCCCAGCCCTGAAAGCTCTTGCTGCTCTTCACCTACCCTTGGCGGCCTATCTACAGGCACAACAGCACTGGGGATCTGTGCTTTCCCAGAGACGCAACATCTCATGGCGCTCGGCAGCGAATGAGCCTCTTGCCGAGAAGGCAAACGTCCGGCTCCTTCTCCCACAAGGAAGGGCCCAGCCCTGAAAGCTCTTGCTGCTCTTCACCAACCCTTGGCGCCCTATCTACAGGCACAACAGCACTGGGGATCTGTGCTTTCCCGGAGACGCAACATCTCATGGCGCTCGGTCGCGGCAGAACCTCTTGCCGAAAAGGCAAACGTCCGGCTCCTTCTCCCACAAGGAAGGGCCCAGCCGTGAAAGCTCTTGCTGCTCTTCACCAACCCTTGGCGCCCTATCTACAGGCACAACAGCAGTGGGGATCTGTGCTTTCCCAGACACTCAACATCTCATGGCGCTCGGCCGCGGCAGAGCCTCTTGCCGAAATGGCAAACGTCCGGCTCCTTCTCCCACAAGGAAGGGCCCAGCCCTGAAAGCTCTTGCTGCTCTTCACCTACCCTTGGCGCCCTATCTACAGGCACAACAGCACTGGGGAACTTTGCTTTCCCAGAGACTCAACATCTCATGGCGCTCGGCCGCGGCAGAGCCTCTTGCCGAAAAGGCAAATGTCCGGCTCCTTCTCCCACAAGGAAGGGCCCAGCCCTGAAAGCTCTTGCTGCTCCTCACGGTGCCTTGGCGCCCTATCTACAGGCACAACAGCACTGGGGATCTGTGCTTTCCCAGAGACTCAACATCTCATGGCGCTCGGCAGCGAAAGAGCCTCTTGACGAGAAGGCAAACGTCTGGCTCCTTCTCCCACAAGGAAGGGCCCAGCCCTGAAAGCTCTTGCTGCTCTTCACCTACCCTTGGCGCCCTATCTACAGGCACAACAGCACTGGGGATCTGTGCTTTCCCAGAGACGCAACATGTCATGTCGCTCAGCCGCGGCAGAGCCTCTTGCCGAAAAGGCAAACGTCCGTCTCCTTCTCCCACAAGGAAGGGCCCAGCCCTCAAAGCTCTTGCTGCTCCTCACGGTGCCTTGGCGCCCTATCTACAGGCACAACAGCACGGGGGATCTGTGCTTTCCCAGAGACGCAACATCTCATAGCGCTCGGCAGCGAAAGAGCCTCTTGCCGAGAAGGCAAACGTCAGGCTCCTTCTCCCACAAGGAAGGGCCCAGCCCTGAAAGCTCTTGCTGCTCTTCACCTACCCTTGGAACCCTATCTAGAGGCACAACAGCACTGGGGATCTGTGCTTTCCCAGAGACGCAACATCTCATGGCGCTCGGTAGCGAATGAGCCTCTTGCCGAGAAGGCAAACGTCCGGGTCCTTCTCCCACAAGGAAGGGCCCAGCCCTGAAAGCTCTTGCTGCTCTTCACCTACCCTTGGAACCCTATCTACAGGCACAACAGCAGTGGCGATCTGTGCTTTCCCAGAGACGCAACATCTCATGGCGCTCAGCCGCGGCAGAGCCTCTTACCGAGAAGGCAAACGTCCGGCTCCTTCTCCCACAAGGAAGGGCCCAGCCCTGAAAGCTCTTGCTGCTCTTCACCTACCCTTGGAACCCTATCTACAGGCACAACAGCACTGGGGAACTGTGCTTTCCCAGACACTCAACATCTCATGGCGCTCGGCCGCGGCAGAGCCTCTTGCCGAGGGCAAACGTCCGGCTCCTTCTCCCACAAGGAAGGGCCCAGCCCTGAAAGCTCTTGCTGCTCTTCACGGTGCCTTGGCGCCTTATCTACAGGCACAACAGCACTGGGGACCTGTGCTTTCCCAGAGACGCAACATCTCATAGCGCTCGGCAGCGAAAGAGCCTCTTGCCGAGAAGGCAAACGTCCGGCTCCTTCTCCCACAAGGAAGGGCCCAGCCCTGAAAGCTCTTGCTGCTCTTCACCTACCCTTGGAACCCTATCTACAGGCACAACAGCACTGGGGATCTGTGCTTTCCCAGAGACGCAACATCTCATGGCGCTCGGTCGCGGCAGAACCTCTTGCCGAAAAGGCAAACGTGCGGCTCCTTCTCCCACAAGGAAGGGCCCAGCCCTGAAAGCTCTTGCTGCTCTTCACCTACCCTTGGCGCCCTATCTACAGGCACAACAGCACTGGGGATCTGTGCTTTCCCAGAGACACAACATGTCATGTCGCTCAGCCGCGGCAGAGCCTCTTGCCGAAAAGGCAAACGTCCGGCTCCTTCTCCCACAAGGAAGGGCCCAGCCCTGAAAGCTCTTGCTGTTCCTCACGGTGCCTTGGCGCCCTATCTACAGGCACAACAGCACTGGGGATCTGTGCTTTCCCAGAGACGCAACATCTCATAGCGCTCGGCAGCGAAAGAGCCTCTTGCCGAGAAGGCAAACGTCCGGCTCCTTCTCCCACAAGGAAGGGCCCAGCCCTGAAAGCTCTTGCTGCTCTTCACCTACCCTTGGAGCCCTATCTACAGGCACAACAGCACTGGGGATCTGTGCTTTCCCAGAGACGCAACATCTCATAGCGCTCGGCCGCGGCAGAGCCTGTTGCCGAAAAGGCAAACGTCCGGCTCCTTCTCCCACAAGGAAGGGCCCAGCCCTGAAAGCTCTTGCTGCTCTTCACGGTGCCTTGGCGCCCTATCTACAGGCACAACAGCACTGGGGACAGAGACTCAACATCTCATGGCGCTCGCCAGCGAAAGAGCCTCTTGCCGAGAAGGCAAACGTCCGGCTCCTTCTCCCACAAGGAAGGGCCCAGCCCTGAAAGCTCTTGCTGCTCTTCACCAACCCTTGGCGCCCTATCTACAGGCACAACAGCACTGGGGATCTGTGCTTTCCCAGAGACGCAACATCTCATGGCGCTCGGTCGCAGCAGAACCTCTTGCCGAAAAGGCAAACGTCCGGCTCCTTCTCCCACAAGGAAGGGCCCAGCCCTGAAAGCTCTTGCTGCTCTTCACCAACCCTTGGCGCCCTATCTACAGGCACAACAGCACTGGGGATCTGTGCTTTCCCGGAGACGCAACATCTCATGGCGCTCGGCCGCGGCAGAACCTCTTGCCGAAAAGGCAAACGTCCGGCTCCTTCTCCCACAAGGAAGGGCCCAGCCCTGAAAGCTCTTGCTGCTCTTCACCAACCCTTGGAACCCTATCTACAGGCACAACAGCACTGGGGATCTGTGCTTTCCCAGAGACGCAACATCTCATGGCGCTCGGCAGCGGAAGAGCCTCTTGCCGAAAAGTCAAACGTCCGGCTCCTTCTCCCACAAGGAAGGGCCCAGCCCTGAAAGCTCTTGCTGCTCTTCACGGTGCCTTGGCGCCCTATCTACAGGCACAACAGCAGTGAGCATCTCTGCTTGCCCAGAGACGCAACATCTCATGGCGCTCGGCCGCGGCAGAGCGTCTTGCCGAAAAGGCAAACGTCCGGCTCCTTCTCCCACAAGGAAGGGCCCAGCCCTGAAAGCTCTTGCTGCTCTTCACCTACCCTTGGCGCCCTATCTACAGGCACAACAGCACTGGGGATCTGTGCTTTCCCAGAGACGCAACATCTCATGGCGGTCGGCCGCGGCAGAGCCTCTTGCCGAAAAGGCAAACTTCCGGCTCCTTCTCCCACAAGGAAGGGCCCAGCCCTGAAAGCTCTTGCTGCTCTTCACGGTGCCTTGGCGCCCTATCCACAGGCACAACAGCACTGGGGATCTGTGCTTTCCCAGAGACGTAACATCTCATGGCGCTCGGCCGCGGCACAGCCTCTTGCCGAAAAGGCAAACGTCCGGCTCCTTCTCCCACAAGGAAGGGCCCAGCCCTGAAAGCTCTTGCTGCTCTTCACCAACCCTTGGAACCCTATCTACAGGCACAACAGCACTGGGGATCTGTGCTTTCCCAGAGACGCAACATCTCATGGCGCTCGGCAGCGGAAGAGCCTCTTGCCGAAAAGTCAAACGTCCGGCTCCTTCTCCCACAAGGAAGGGCCCAGCCCTGAAAGCTCTTGCTGCTCTTCACGGTGCCTTGGCGCCCTATCTACAGGCACAACAGCAGTGAGCATCTCTGCTTGCCCAGAGACGCAACATCTCATGGCGCTCGGCCGCGGCAGAGCGTCTTGCCGAAAAGGCAAACGTCCGGCTCCTTCTCCCACAAGGAAGGGCCCAGCCCTGAAAGCTCTTGCTGCTCTTCACCTACCCTTGGCGCCCTATCTACAGGCACAACAGCACTGGGGATCTGTGCTTTCCCAGAGACGCAACATCTCATGGCGGTCGGCCGCGGCAGAGCCTCTTGCCGAAAAGGCAAACTTCCGGCTCCTTTTCCCACAAGGAAGGGCCCAGCCCTGAAAGCTCTTGCTGCTCTTCACGGTGCCTTGGCGCCCTATCCACAGGCACAACAGCACTGGGGATCTGTGCTTTCCCAGAGACGTAACATCTCATGGCGCTCGGCCGCGGCACAGCCTCTTGCCGAAAAGGCAAACGTCCGTCTCCATCTCCCACAAGGAAGGGCCCAGCCCTGAATGCTGCTGCTGCTCTTCACCTACCCTTGGCGCCCTATCTACAGGCACAACAGCAGTGGGGATCTGTTCTTTCCCAGAGACGCAACATCTCATGGCACTTGACTGCGGAAGCCTCTTGCCGAGAAGGCAAACGTCCGTCTCCTTCTCCCACAAGGAAGGGCCCAGCCCTGAAAACTCTTGCTGCTCTTCACCTACCCTTGGAACCCTATCTACAGGCACAACAGCACTGGGGAACTGTGCTTTCCCAGACATTCAACATCTCATGGCGCTCGGCCGCGGCAGAGCCTCTTGCCGAAATGTCAAACGTCCGGCTCCTTCTCCCACAAGGAAGGGCCCAGCCCTGAAAGCTCTTGCTGCTCTTCACCTACCCTTGGCGCCCTATCTACAGGCACAACAGCACTGGGGATCTGTGCTTTCCCAGAGACGCAACATCTCATGGCGCTCGGCCGCGGCAGAGCCTCTTGCCGAAAAGGCAAACGTCCGGCTCCTTCTCCCACAAGGAAGGGCCCAGCCCTGAAAGCTCTTGCTGCTCTTCACGGTGCCTTGGCGCCCTATCTACAGGCACAACAGCAGTGGGGATCTGTGCTTTCCCAGAGACTCAACATCTCATGGCGCTTGGCATCGAAAGAGCCTCTTGCCGAGAAGGCAAACGTCCGGCTCCTTCTCCCACAAGGAAGGGCCCAGCCCTGAAAGCTCTTGCTGCTCTTCACCTACCCTTGGAACCCTATCTAGAGGCACAACAGCACTGGGGATCTGTGCTTTCCCAGAGACGCAACACGTCATGTCGCTCGGCCGCGGCAGAGCCTCTTACCGAAAAGGCAAACGTCCGTCTCCTTCTCCCACAAGGAAGGGCCCAGCCCTGAAAGCTCTTGCTGCTCTTCACGGTGCCTTGGCGCCCTATCTACAGGCACAACAGCACTGGGGATCTGTGCTTTCCCAGAGACGCAACATCTCATGGCGCTCGGCAGCGAAAGAGCCTCTTGCCGAGAAGGCAAACGTCCGGCTCCTTCTCCCACAAGGAAGGGCCCAGCCCTGAAAGCTCTTGCTGCTCTTCACCAACCCTTGGCGCCCTATCTACAGGCACAACAGCACTGGGGATCTGTGCTTTCCCAGAGACGCAACATCTCATGGCGCTCGGCCGCGGCAGAACCTCTTGCCGAAAAGGCAAACGTCCGGCTCCTTCTCCCACAAGGAAGGGCCCAGCCCTGAAAGCTCTTGCTGCTCTTCACCAACCCTTGGAACCCTATCTACAGGCACAACAGCACTGGGGATCTGTGCTTTCCCAGAGACGCAACATCTCATGGTGCTCGGCAGCGGAAGAGCCTCTTGCCGAAAAGTCAAACGTCCGGCTCCTTCTCCCACAAGGAAGGGCCCAGCCCTGAAAGCTCTTGCTGCTCTTCACGGTGCCTTGGAACCCTATCTACAGGCACAACAGCACTGGGGACCTGTGCTTTCCCAGAGACGCAACATCTCATAGCGCTCGGCAGCGAAAGAGCCTCTTGCCGAGAAGGCAAACGTCCGGCTCCTTCTCCCACAAGGAAGGGCCCAGCCCTGAAAGCTCTTGCTGCTCTTCACCTACCCTTGGAACCCTATCTACAGGCACAACAGCACTGGGGATCTGTGCTTTCCCAGAGACGCAACATCTCATGGCGCTCGGTCGCGGCAGAACCTCTTGCCGAAAAGGCAAACGTGCGGCTCCTTCTCCCACAAGGAAGGGCCCAGCCCTGAAAGCTCTTGCTGCTCTTCACCTACCCTTGGCGCCCTATCTACAGGCACAACAGCACTGGGGATCTGTGCTTTCCCAGAGACACAACATGTCATGTCGCTCAGCCGCGGCAGAGCCTCTTGCCGAAAAGGCAAACGTCCGGCTCCTTCTCCCACAAGGAAGGGCCCAGCCCTGAAAGCTCTTGCTGCTCTTCACGGTGCCTTGGCGCCCTATCTACAGGCACAACAGCACTGGGGACAGAGACTCAACATCTCATGGCGCTCGGCCGCGGCAGAGCCTCTTACCGAGAAGGCAAACGTCCGGCTCCTTCTCCCACAAGGAAGGGCCCAGCCCTGAAAGCTCTTGCTGCTCTTCACGGTGCCTTGGCACCATATCTACAGGCACAACAGCACTGGGGTTCTGTGCGTTCCCAGAGACTCAACATCTCATGGCGCTCGGCAGCGAAAGAGCCTCTTGCCGAGAAGGCAAACGTCCGTCTCCTTCTCCCACAAGGAAGGGCCCAGCCCTGAAAGCTCTTGCTGCTCTTCACCTACCCTTGGCGGCCTATCTACAGGCACAACAGCACTGGGGATCTGTGCTTTCCCAGAGACGCAACATCTCATGGCGCTCGGCAGCGAATGAGCCTCTTGCCGAGAAGGCAAACGTCCGGCTCCTTCTCCCACAAGGAAGGGCCCAGCCCTGAAAGCTCTTGCTGCTCTTCACCAACCCTTGGCGCCCTATCTACAGGCACAACAGCACTGGGGATCTGTGCTTTCCCGGAGACGCAACATCTCATGGCGCTCGGTCGCGGCAGAACCTCTTGCCGAAAAGGCAAACGTCCGGCTCCTTCTCCCACAAGGAAGGGCCCAGCCGTGAAAGCTCTTGCTGCTCTTCACCAACCCTTGGCGCCCTATCTACAGGCACAACAGCAGTGGGGATCTGTGCTTTCCCAGACACTCAACATCTCATGGCGCTCGGCCGCGGCAGAGCCTCTTGCCGAAATGGCAAACGTCCGGCTCCTTCTCCCACAAGGAAGGGCCCAGCCCTGAAAGCTCTTGCTGCTCTTCACCTACCCTTGGCGCCCTATCTACAGGCACAACAGCACTGGGGAACTGTGCTTTCCCAGAGACTCAACATCTCATGGCGCTCGGCCGCGGCAGAGCCTCTTGCCGAGAAGGCAAACGTCCGGCTCCTTCTCCCACAAGGAAGGGCCCAGCCCTGAAAGCTCTTGCTGCTCTTCACCTACCCTTGGAGCCCTATCTACAGGCACAACAGCACTGGGGATCTGTGCTTTCCCAGAGACGCAACATCTCATAGCGCTCGGCCGCGGCAGAGCCTGTTGCCGAAAAGGCAAACGTCCGGCTCCTTCTCCCACAAGGAAGGGCCCAGCCCTGAAAGCTCTTGCTGCTCTTCACGGTGCCTTGGCGCCCTATCTACAGGCACAACAGCACTGGGGACAGAGACTCAACATCTCATGGCGCTCGCCAGCGAAAGAGCCTCTTGCCGAGAAGGCAAACGTCCGGCTCCTTCTCCCACAAGGAAGGGCCCAGCCCTGAAAGCTCTTGCTGCTCTTCACCAACCCTTGGCGCCCTATCTACAGGCACAACAGCACTGGGGATCTGTGCTTTCCCAGAGACGCAACATCTCATGGCGCTCGGTCGCAGCAGAACCTCTTGCCGAAAAGGCAAACGTCCGGCTCCTTCTCCCACAAGGAAGGGCCCAGCCCTGAAAGCTCTTGCTGCTCTTCACCAACCCTTGGCGCCCTATCTACAGGCACAACAGCACTGGGGATCTGTGCTTTCCCGGAGACGCAACATCTCATGGCGCTCGGCCGCGGCAGAACCTCTTGCCGAAAAGGCAAACGTCCGGCTCCTTCTCCCACAAGGAAGGGCCCAGCCCTGAAAGCTCTTGCTGCTCTTCACCAACCCTTGGAACCCTATCTACAGGCACAACAGCACTGGGGATCTGTGCTTTCCCAGAGACGCAACATCTCATGGCGCTCGGCAGCGGAAGAGCCTCTTGCCGAAAAGTCAAACGTCCGGCTCCTTCTCCCACAAGGAAGGGCCCAGCCCTGAAAGCTCTTGCTGCTCTTCACGGTGCCTTGGCGCCCTATCTACAGGCACAACAGCAGTGAGCATCTCTGCTTGCCCAGAGACGCAACATCTCATGGCGCTCGGCCGCGGCAGAGCGTCTTGCCGAAAAGGCAAACGTCCGGCTCCTTCTCCCACAAGGAAGGGCCCAGCCCTGAAAGCTCTTGCTGCTCTTCACCTACCCTTGGCGCCCTATCTACAGGCACAACAGCACTGGGGATCTGTGCTTTCCCAGAGACGCAACATCTCATGGCGGTCGGCCGCGGCAGAGCCTCTTGCCGAAAAGGCAAACTTCCGGCTCCTTCTCCCACAAGGAAGGGCCCAGCCCTGAAAGCTCTTGCTGCTCTTCACGGTGCCTTGGCGCCCTATCCACAGGCACAACAGCACTGGGGATCTGTGCTTTCCCAGAGACGTAACATCTCATGGCGCTCGGCCGCGGCACAGCCTCTTGCCGAAAAGGCAAACGTCCGGCTCCTTCTCCCACAAGGAAGGGCCCAGCCCTGAAAGCTCTTGCTGCTCTTCACCAACCCTTGGAACCCTATCTACAGGCACAACAGCACTGGGGATCTGTGCTTTCCCAGAGACGCAACATCTCATGGCGCTCGGCAGCGGAAGAGCCTCTTGCCGAAAAGTCAAACGTCCGGCTCCTTCTCCCACAAGGAAGGGCCCAGCCCTGAAAGCTCTTGCTGCTCTTCACGGTGCCTTGGCGCCCTATCTACAGGCACAACAGCAGTGAGCATCTCTGCTTGCCCAGAGACGCAACATCTCATGGCGCTCGGCCGCGGCAGAGCGTCTTGCCGAAAAGGCAAACGTCCGGCTCCTTCTCCCACAAGGAAGGGCCCAGCCCTGAAAGCTCTTGCTGCTCTTCACCTACCCTTGGCGCCCTATCTACAGGCACAACAGCACTGGGGATCTGTGCTTTCCCAGAGACGCAACATCTCATGGCGGTCGGCCGCGGCAGAGCCTCTTGCCGAAAAGGCAAACTTCCGGCTCCTTTTCCCACAAGGAAGGGCCCAGCCCTGAAAGCTCTTGCTGCTCTTCACGGTGCCTTGGCGCCCTATCCACAGGCACAACAGCACTGGGGATCTGTGCTTTCCCAGAGACGTAACATCTCATGGCGCTCGGCCGCGGCACAGCCTCTTGCCGAAAAGGCAAACGTCCGTCTCCATCTCCCACAAGGAAGGGCCCAGCCCTGAATGCTGCTGCTGCTCTTCACCTACCCTTGGCGCCCTATCTACAGGCACAACAGCAGTGGGGATCTGTTCTTTCCCAGAGACGCAACATCTCATGGCACTTGACTGCGGAAGCCTCTTGCCGAGAAGGCAAACGTCCGTCTCCTTCTCCCACAAGGAAGGGCCCAGCCCTGAAAACTCTTGCTGCTCTTCACCTACCCTTGGAACCCTATCTACAGGCACAACAGCACTGGGGAACTGTGCTTTCCCAGACATTCAACATCTCATGGCGCTCGGCCGCGGCAGAGCCTCTTGCCGAAATGTCAAACGTCCGGCTCCTTCTCCCACAAGGAAGGGCCCAGCCCTGAAAGCTCTTGCTGCTCTTCACCTACCCTTGGCGCCCTATCTACAGGCACAACAGCACTGGGGATCTGTGCTTTCCCAGAGACGCAACATCTCATGGCGCTCGGCCGCGGCAGAGCCTCTTGCCGAAAAGGCAAACGTCCGGCTCCTTCTCCCACAAGGAAGGGCCCAGCCCTGAAAGCTCTTGCTGCTCTTCACGGTGCCTTGGCGCCCTATCTACAGGCACAACAGCAGTGGGGATCTGTGCTTTCCCAGAGACTCAACATCTCATGGCGCTTGGCATCGAAAGAGCCTCTTGCCGAGAAGGCAAACGTCCGGCTCCTTCTCCCACAAGGAAGGGCCCAGCCCTGAAAGCTCTTGCTGCTCTTCACCTACCCTTGGAACCCTATCTAGAGGCACAACAGCACTGGGGATCTGTGCTTTCCCAGAGACGCAACACGTCATGTCGCTCGGCCGCGGCAGAGCCTCTTACCGAAAAGGCAAACGTCCGTCTCCTTCTCCCACAAGGAAGGGCCCAGCCCTGAAAGCTCTTGCTGCTCTTCACGGTGCCTTGGCGCCCTATCTACAGGCACAACAGCACTGGGGATCTGTGCTTTCCCAGAGACGCAACATCTCATGGCGCTCGGCAGCGAAAGAGCCTCTTGCCGAGAAGGCAAACGTCCGGCTCCTTCTCCCACAAGGAAGGGCCCAGCCCTGAAAGCTCTTGCTGCTCTTCACCAACCCTTGGCGCCCTATCTACAGGCACAACAGCACTGGGGATCTGTGCTTTCCCAGAGACGCAACATCTCATGGCGCTCGGCCGCGGCAGAACCTCTTGCCGAAAAGGCAAACGTCCGGCTCCTTCTCCCACAAGGAAGGGCCCAGCCCTGAAAGCTCTTGCTGCTCTTCACCAACCCTTGGAACCCTATCTACAGGCACAACAGCACTGGGGATCTGTGCTTTCCCAGAGACGCAACATCTCATGGTGCTCGGCAGCGGAAGAGCCTCTTGCCGAAAAGTCAAACGTCCGGCTCCTTCTCCCACAAGGAAGGGCCCAGCCCTGAAAGCTCTTGCTGCTCTTCACGGTGCCTTGGAACCCTATCTACAGGCACAACAGCACTGGGGACCTGTGCTTTCCCAGAGACGCAACATCTCATAGCGCTCGGCAGCGAAAGAGCCTCTTGCCGAGAAGGCAAACGTCCGGCTCCTTCTCCCACAAGGAAGGGCCCAGCCCTGAAAGCTCTTGCTGCTCTTCACCTACCCTTGGAACCCTATCTACAGGCACAACAGCACTGGGGATCTGTGCTTTCCCAGAGACGCAACATCTCATGGCGCTCGGTCGCGGCAGAACCTCTTGCCGAAAAGGCAAACGTGCGGCTCCTTCTCCCACAAGGAAGGGCCCAGCCCTGAAAGCTCTTGCTGCTCTTCACCTACCCTTGGCGCCCTATCTACAGGCACAACAGCACTGGGGATCTGTGCTTTCCCAGAGACACAACATGTCATGTCGCTCAGCCGCGGCAGAGCCTCTTGCCGAAAAGGCAAACGTCCGGCTCCTTCTCCCACAAGGAAGGGCCCAGCCCTGAAAGCTCTTGCTGCTCTTCACGGTGCCTTGGCGCCCTATCTACAGGCACAACAGCACTGGGGACAGAGACTCAACATCTCATGGCGCTCGGCCGCGGCAGAGCCTCTTACCGAGAAGGCAAACGTCCGGCTCCTTCTCCCACAAGGAAGGGCCCAGCCCTGAAAGCTCTTGCTGCTCTTCACGGTGCCTTGGCACCATATCTACAGGCACAACAGCACTGGGGTTCTGTGCGTTCCCAGAGACTCAACATCTCATGGCGCTCGGCAGCGAAAGAGCCTCTTGCCGAGAAGGCAAACGTCCGTCTCCTTCTCCCACAAGGAAGGGCCCAGCCCTGAAAGCTCTTGCTGCTCTTCACCTACCCTTGGCGGCCTATCTACAGGCACAACAGCACTGGGGATCTGTGCTTTCCCAGAGACGCAACATCTCATGGCGCTCGGCAGCGAATGAGCCTCTTGCCGAGAAGGCAAACGTCCGGCTCCTTCTCCCACAAGGAAGGGCCCAGCCCTGAAAGCTCTTGCTGCTCTTCACCAACCCTTGGCGCCCTATCTACAGGCACAACAGCACTGGGGATCTGTGCTTTCCCGGAGACGCAACATCTCATGGCGCTCGGTCGCGGCAGAACCTCTTGCCGAAAAGGCAAACGTCCGGCTCCTTCTCCCACAAGGAAGGGCCCAGCCGTGAAAGCTCTTGCTGCTCTTCACCAACCCTTGGCGCCCTATCTACAGGCACAACAGCAGTGGGGATCTGTGCTTTCCCAGACACTCAACATCTCATGGCGCTCGGCCGCGGCAGAGCCTCTTGCCGAAATGGCAAACGTCCGGCTCCTTCTCCCACAAGGAAGGGCCCAGCCCTGAAAGCTCTTGCTGCTCTTCACCTACCCTTGGCGCCCTATCTACAGGCACAACAGCACTGGGGAACTGTGCTTTCCCAGAGACTCAACATCTCATGGCGCTCGGCCGCGGCAGAGCCTCTTGCCGAAAAGGCAAATGTCCGGCTCCTTCTCCCACAAGGAAGGGCCCAGCCCTGAAAGCTCTTGCTGCTCCTCACGGTGCCTTGGCGCCCTATCTACAGGCACAACAGCACTGGGGATCTGTGCTTTCCCAGAGACTCAACATCTCATGGCGCTCGGCAGCGAAAGAGCCTCTTGACGAGAAGGCAAACGTCTGGCTCCTTCTCCCACAAGGAAGGGCCCAGCCCTGAAAGCTCTTGCTGCTCTTCACCTACCCTTGGCGCCCTATCTACAGGCACAACAGCACTGGGGATCTGTGCTTTCCCAGAGACGCAACATGTCATGTCGCTCAGCCGCGGCAGAGCCTCTTGCCGAAAAGGCAAACGTCCGTCTCCTTCTCCCACAAGGAAGGGCCCAGCCCTCAAAGCTCTTGCTGCTCCTCACGGTGCCTTGGCGCCCTATCTACAGGCACAACAGCACGGGGGATCTGTGCTTTCCCAGAGACGCAACATCTCATAGCGCTCGGCAGCGAAAGAGCCTCTTGCCGAGAAGGCAAACGTCAGGCTCCTTCTCCCACAAGGAAGGGCCCAGCCCTGAAAGCTCTTGCTGCTCTTCACCTACCCTTGGAACCCTATCTAGAGGCACAACAGCACTGGGGATCTGTGCTTTCCCAGAGACGCAACATCTCATGGCGCTCGGTAGCGAATGAGCCTCTTGCCGAGAAGGCAAACGTCCGGGTCCTTCTCCCACAAGGAAGGGCCCAGCCCTGAAAGCTCTTGCTGCTCTTCACCTACCCTTGGAACCCTATCTACAGGCACAACAGCAGTGGCGATCTGTGCTTTCCCAGAGACGCAACATCTCATGGCGCTCAGCCGCGGCAGAGCCTCTTACCGAGAAGGCAAACGTCCGGCTCCTTCTCCCACAAGGAAGGGCCCAGCCCTGAAAGCTCTTGCTGCTCTTCACCTACCCTTGGAACCCTATCTACAGGCACAACAGCACTGGGGAACTGTGCTTTCCCAGACACTCAACATCTCATGGCGCTCGGCCGCGGCAGAGCCTCTTGCCGAGGGCAAACGTCCGGCTCCTTCTCCCACAAGGAAGGGCCCAGCCCTGAAAGCTCTTGCTGCTCTTCACGGTGCCTTGGCGCCTTATCTACAGGCACAACAGCACTGGGGACCTGTGCTTTCCCAGAGACGCAACATCTCATAGCGCTCGGCAGCGAAAGAGCCTCTTGCCGAGAAGGCAAACGTCCGGCTCCTTCTCCCGCAAGGAAGGGCCCAGCCCTGAAAGCTCTTGCTGCTCTTCACCTACCCTTGGAACCCTATCTACAGGCACAACAGCACTGGGGATCTGTGCTTTCCCAGAGACGCAACATCTCATGGCGCTCGGTCGCGGCAGAACCTCTTGCCGAAAAGGCAAACGTGCGGCTCCTTCTCCCACAAGGAAGGGCCCAGCCCTGAAAGCTCTTGCTGCTCTTCACCTACCCTTGGCGCCCTATCTACAGGCACAACAGCACTGGGGATCTGTGCTTTCCCAGAGACACAACATGTCATGTCGCTCAGCCGCGGCAGAGCCTCTTGCCGAAAAGGCAAACGTCCGGCTCCTTCTCCCACAAGGAAGGGCCCAGCCCTGAAAGCTCTTGCTGTTCCTCACGGTGCCTTGGCGCCCTATCTACAGGCACAACAGCACTGGGGATCTGTGCTTTCCCAGAGACGCAACATCTCATAGCGCTCGGCAGCGAAAGAGCCTCTTGCCGAGAAGGCAAACGTCCGGCTCCTTCTCCCACAAGGAAGGGCCCAGCCCTGAAAGCTCTTGCTGCTCTTCACCTACCCTTGGAGCCCTATCTACAGGCACAACAGCACTGGGGATCTGTGCTTTCCCAGAGACGCAACATCTCATAGCGCTCGGCCGCGGCAGAGCCTGTTGCCGAAAAGGCAAACGTCCGGCTCCTTCTCCCACAAGGAAGGGCCGAGCCCTGAAAGCTCTTGCTGCTCTTCACGGTGCCTTGGCGCCCTATCTACAGGCACAACAGCACTGGGGACAGAGACTCAACATCTCATGGCGCTCGCCAGCGAAAGAGCCTCTTGCCGAGAAGGCAAACGTCCGGCTCCTTCTCCCACAAGGAAGGGCCCAGCCCTGAAAGCTCTTGCTGCTCTTCACCAACCCTTGGCGCCCTATCTACAGGCACAACAGCACTGGGGATCTGTGCTTTCCCAGAGACGCAACATCTCATGGCGCTCGGTCGCAGCAGAACCTCTTGCCGAAAAGGCAAACGTCCGGCTCCTTCTCCCACAAGGAAGGGCCCAGCCCTGAAAGCTCTTGCTGCTCTTCACCAACCCTTGGCGCCCTATCTACAGGCACAACAGCACTGGGGATCTGTGCTTTCCCGGAGACGCAACATCTCATGGCGCTCGGCCGCGGCAGAACCTCTTGCCGAAAAGGCAAACGTCCGGCTCCTTCTCCCACAAGGAAGGGCCCAGCCCTGAAAGCTCTTGCTGCTCTTCACCAACCCTTGGAACCCTATCTACAGGCACAACAGCACTGGGGATCTGTGCTTTCCCAGAGACGCAACATCTCATGGCGCTCGGCAGCGGAAGAGCCTCTTGCCGAAAAGTCAAACGTCCGGCTTCTTCTCCCACAAGGAAGGGCCCAGCCCTGAAAGCTCTTGCTGCTCTTCACGGTGCCTTGGCGCCCTATCTACAGGCACAACAGCAGTGAGCATCTCTGCTTGCCCAGAGACGCAACATCTCATGGCGCTCGGCCGCGGCAGAGCGTCTTGCCGAAAAGGCAAACGTCCGGCTCCTTCTCCCACAAGGAAGGGCCCAGCCCTGAAAGCTCTTGCTGCTCTTCACCTACCCTTGGCGCCCTATCTACAGGCACAACAGCACTGGGGATCTGTGCTTTCCCAGAGACGCAACATCTCATGGCGGTCGGCCGCGGCAGAGCCTCTTGCCGAAAAGGCAAACTTCCGGCTCCTTTTCCCACAAGGAAGGGCCCAGCCCTGAAAGCTCTTGCTGCTCTTCACGGTGCCTTGGCGCCCTATCCACAGGCACAACAGCACTGGGAATCTGTGCTTTCCCAGAGACGTAACATCTCATGGCGCTCGGCCGCGGCACAGCCTCTTGCCGAAAAGGCAAACGTCCGGCTCCTTCTCCCACAAGGAAGGGCCCAGCCCTGAAAGCTCTTGCTGCTCTTCACCAACCCTTGGAACCCTATCTACAGGCACAACAGCACTGGGGATCTGTGCTTTCCCAGAGACGCAACATCTCATGGCGCTCGGCAGCGGAAGAGCCTCTTGCCGAAAAGTCAAACGTCCGGCTCCTTCTCCCACAAGGAAGGGCCCAGCCCTGAAAGCTCTTGCTGCTCTTCACGGTGCCTTGGCGCCCTATCTACAGGCACAACAGCAGTGAGCATCTCTGCTTGCCCAGAGACGCAACATCTCATGGCGCTCGGCCGCGGCAGAGCGTCTTGCCGAAAAGGCAAACGTCCGGCTCCTTCTCCCACAAGGAAGGGCCCAGCCCTGAAAGCTCTTGCTGCTCTTCACCTACCCTTGGCGCCCTATCTACAGGCACAACAGCAGTGGGGATCTGTGCTTTCCCAGAGACGCAACATCTCATGGCGGTCGGCCGCGGCAGAGCCTCTTGCCGAAAAGGCAAACTTCCGGCTCCTTTTCCCACAAGGAAGGGCCCAGCCCTGAAAGCTCTTGCTGCTCTTCACGGTGCCTTGGCGCCCTATCCACAGGCACAACAGCACTGGGGATCTGTGCTTTCCCAGAGACGTAACATCTCATGGCGCTCGGCCGCGGCACAGCCTCTTGCCGAAAAGGCAAACGTCCGTCTCCATCTCCCACAAGGAAGGGCCCAGCCCTGAATGCTGCTGCTGCTCTTCACCTACCCTTGGCGCCCTATCTACAGGCACAACAGCAGTGGGGATCTGTTCTTTCCCAGAGACGCAACATCTCATAGCACTTGACTGCGGAAGCCTCTTGCCGAGAAGGCAAACGTCCGTCTCCTTCTCCCACAAGGAAGGGCCCAGCCCTGAAAACTCTTGCTGCTCTTCACCTACCCTTGGAACCCTATCTACAGGCACAACAGCACTGGGGAACTGTGCTTTCCCAGACATTCAACATCTCATGGCGCTCGGCCGCGGCAGAGCCTCTTGCCGAAATGTCAAACGTCCGGCTCCTTCTCCCACAAGGAAGGGCCCAGCCCTGAAAGCTCTTGCTGCTCTTCACCTACCCTTGGCGCCCTATCTACAGGCACAACAGCACTGGGGATCTGTGCTTTCCCAGAGACGCAACATCTCATGGCGCTCGGCCGCGGCAGAGCCTCTTGCCGAAAAGGCAAACGTCCGGCTCCTTCTCCCACAAGGAAGGGCCCAGCCCTGAAAGCTCTTGCTGCTCTTCACGGTGCCTTGGCGCCCTATCTACAGGCACAACAGCAGTGGGGATCTGTGCTTTCCCAGAGACTCAACATCTCATGGCGCTTGGCAGCGAAAGAGCCTCTTGCCGAGAAGGCAAACGTCCGGCTCCTTCTCCCACAAGGAAGGGCCCAGCCCTGAAAGCTCTTGCTGCTCTTCACCTACCCTTGGAACCCTATCTAGAGGCACAACAGCACTGGGGATCTGTGCTTTCCCAGAGACGCAACACGTCATGTCGCTCGGCCGCGGCAGAGCCTCTTACCGAAAAGGCAAACGTCCGTCTCCTTCTCCCACAAGGAAGGGCCCAGCCCTGAAAGCTCTTGCTGCTCTTCACGGTGCCTTGGCGCCCTATCTACAGGCACAACAGCACTGGGGATCTGTGCTTTCCCAGAGACGCAACATCTCATGGCGCTCGGCAGCGAAAGAGCCTCTTGCCGAGAAGGCAAACGTCCGGCTCCTTCTCCCACAAGGAAGGGCCCAGCCCTGAAAGCTCTTGCTGCTCTTCACGGTGCCTTGGCGCCCTATCTACAGGCACAACAGCAGTGAGCATCTCTGCTTGCCCAGAGACGCAACATCTCATGGCGCTCGGCCGCGGCAGAACCTCTTGCCGAAAAGGCAAACGTCCGGCTCCTTCTCCCACAAGGAAGGGCCCAGCCCTGAAAGCTCTTGCTGCTCTTCACCAACCCTTGGAACCCTATCTACAGGCACAACAGCACTGGGGATCTGTGCTTTCCCAGAGACGCAACATCTCATGGTGCTCGGCAGCGGAAGAGCCTCTTGCCGAAAAGTCAAACGTCCGGCTCCTTCTCCCACAAGGAAGGGCCCAGCCCTGAAAGCTCTTGCTGCTCTTCACGGTGCCTTGGAACCCTATCTACAGGCACAACAGCACTGGGGATCTGTGCTTTCCCAGAGACGCAACATCTCATGGCGCTCGGCCGCGGCAGAGCCTCTTGCCGAAAAGGCAAACGTCCGGCTCCTTCTCCCACAAGGAAGGGCCCAGCCCTGAAAGCTCTTGCTGCTCTTCACCAACCCTTGGAACCCTATCTACAGGCACAACAGCAGTGGGGATCTGTGCTTTCCCAGAGACGCAACATCTCATGGCGCTCGGCCGCGGCAGAGCCTCTTGCCGAAAAGTAAAAACGTCCGGCTCCTTCTCCCACAAGGAAGGGCCCAGCCCTGAAAGCTCTTGCTGCTCTTCACGGTGCCTTGGCGCCCTATCTACAGGCACAACAGCAGTGAGCATCTCTGCTTGCCCAGAGACGCAACATCTCATGGCGCTCGGCCGCGGCAGAGCGTCTTGCCGAAAAGGCAAACGTCCGGCTCCTTCTCCCACAAGGAAGGGCCCAGCCCTGAAAGCTCTTGCTGCTCTTCACCTACCCTTGGCGCCCTATCTACAGGCACAACAGCAGTGGGGATCTGTGCTTTCCCAGAGACGTAACATCTCATGGCGCTCGGCCGCGGCACAGCCTCTTGCTGAAAAGGCAAACGTCCGGCTCCATCTCCCACAAGGAAGGGCCCAGCCCTGAAAGCTCTTGCTGCTCTTCACCTACCCTTGGCGCCCTATCTACAGGCACAACAGCACTGGGAATCTGTGCTTTCCCAGAGACTCAACATCTCATGGCGCTTGACTGCGGAAGCCTCTTGCCGAGAAGGCAAACGTCCGTCTCCTTCTCCCACAAGGAAGGGCCCAGCCCTGAAAACTCTTGCTGCTCTTCACCTACCCTTGGAACCCTATCTACAGGCACAACAGCACTGGGGAACTGTGCTTTCCCAGACACTCAACATCTCATGGCGCTCGGCCGCGGCAGAGCCTCTTGCCGAAATGTCAAACGTCCGGCTCCTTCTCCCACAAGGAAGGGCCCAGCCCTGAAAGCTCTTGCTGCTCTTCACCTACCCTTGGCGCCCTATCTACAGGCACAACAGCACTGGGGATCTGTGCTTTCCCAGAGACGCAACATCTCATGGCGCTCGGCCACGGCAGAGCCTCTTGCCGAAAAGGCAAACGTCCGGCTCCTTCTCCCACAAGGAAGGGCCCAGCCCTGAAAGCTCTTGCTGCTCTTCACGGTGCCTTGGCGCCCTATCTACAGGCACAACAGCACTGGGGATCTGTGCTTTCCCAGAGACTCAACATCTCATGGCGCTCGGCAGCGAAAGAGCCTCTTGCCGAGAAGGCAAACGTCCGGCTCCTTCTCCCACAAGGAAGGGCCCAGCCCTGAAAGCTCTTGCTGCTCTTCACCTACCCTTGGAACCCTATCTACAGGCACAACAGCACTGGGGATCTGTGCTTTCCCAGAGACGCAACATCTCATGGCGCTCGGCCGCGGCAGAACCTCTTGCCGAAAAGGCAAACGTCCGGCTCCTTCTCCCACAAGGAAGGGCCCAGCCCTGAAAGCTCTTGCTGCTCTTCACCAACCCTTGGAACCCTATCTACAGGCACAACAGCACTGGGGATCTGTGCTTTCCCAGAGACGCAACATCTCATGGTGCTCGGCAGCGGAAGAGCCTCTTGCCGAAAAGTCAAACGTCCGGCTCCTTCTCCCACAAGGAAGGGCCCAGCCCTGAAAGCTCTTGCTGCTCTTCACGGTGCCTTGGAACCCTATCTACAGGCACAACAGCAGTGGCGATCTGTGCTTTCCCAGAGACGCAACATCTCATGGCGCTCGGCCGCGGCAGAGCCTCTTACCGAGAAGGCAAACGTCCGGCTCCTTCTCCCACAAGGAAGGGCCCAGCCCTGAAAGCTCTTGCTGCTCTTCACCTACCCTTGGAACCCTATCTACAGGCACAACAGCAGTGGGGATCTGTGCTTTCCCAGACACTCAACATCTCATGGCGCTCGGCCGCGGCAGAGCCTCTTGCCGAAATGGCAAACGTCCGGCTCCTTCTCCCACAAGGAAGGGCCCAGCCCTGAAAGCTCTTGCTGCTCTTCACCTACCCTTGGCGCCCTATCTACAGGCACAACAGCACTGGGGATCTGTGCTTTCCCAGAGACGCAACATGTCATGTCGCTCGGCCGCGGCAGAGCCTCTTGCCGAAAAGGCAAACGTCCGGCTCCTTCTCCCACAAGGAAGGGCCCAGCCCTGAAAGCTCTTGCTGCTCTTCACCAACCCTTGGAACCCTATCTACAGGCACAACAGCACTGGGGATCTGTGCTTTCCCAGAGACGCAACATCTCATGGTGCTCGGCAGCGGAAGAGCCTCTTGCCGAAAAGTCAAACGTCCGGCTCCTTCTCCCACAAGGAAGGGCCCAGCCCTGAAAGCTCTTGCTGCTCTTCACGGTGCCTTGGAACCCTATCTACAGGCACAACAGCACTGGGGATCTGTGCTTTCCCAGAGACGCAACATCTCATGGCGCTCGGCCGCGGCAGAGCCTCTTGCCGAGAAGGCAAACGTCCGGCTCCTTCTCCCACAAGGAAGGGCCCAGCCCTGAAAACTCTTGCTGCTCTTCACCTACCCTTGGAACCCTATCTACAGGCACAACAGCACTGGGGAACTGTGCTTTCCCAGAGACTCAACATCTCATGGCGCTCGGCCGCGGCAGAGCCTCTTGCCGAAATGTCAAACGTCCGGCTCCTTCTCCCACAAGGAAGGGCCCAGCCCTGAAAGCTCTTGCTGCTCTTCACCTACCCTTGGCGCCCTATCTACAGGCACAACAGCACTGGGGATCTGTGCTTTCCCAGAGACGCAACATCTCATGGCGCTCGGCCGCGGCAGAGCCTCTTGCCGAAAAGTCAAACGTCCGGCTCCTTCTCCCACAAGGAAGGGCCCAGCCCTGAAAGCTCTTGCTGCTCTTCACGGTGCCTTGGCGCCCTATCTACAGGCACAACAGCAGTGGGGATCTGTGCTTTCCCAGAGACTCAACATCTCATGGCGCTCGGCAGCGAAAGAGCCTCTTGCCGAGAAGGCAAACGTCCGGCTCCTTCTCCCACAAGGAAGGTCCCAGCCCTGAAACCTCTTGCTGCTCTTCACCTACCCTTGGAACCCTATCTACAGGCACAACAGCACTGGGGATCTGTGCTTTCCCAGAGACGCAACATCTCATGGCTCTCGGCAGCGAAAGAGCCTCTTGCCGAAAAGGCAAACGTCCGGCTCCTTCTCCCACAAGGAAGGGCCCAGCCCTGAAAGCTCTTGCTGCTCTTCACCAACCCTTGGAACCCTATCTACAGGCACAACAGCACTGGGGATCTGTGCTTTCCCAGAGACGCAACATCTCATGGTGCTCGGCAGCGGAAGAGCCTCTTGCCGAAAAGTCAAACGTCCGGCTCCTTCTCCCACAAGGAAGGGCCCAGCCCTGAAAGCTCTTGCTGCTCTTCACGGTGCCTTGGAACCCTATCTACAGGCACAACAGCAGTGGCGATCTGTGCTTTCCCAGAGACGCAACATCTCATGGCGCTCGGCCGCGGCAGAGCCTCTTACCGAGAAGGCAAACGTCCGGCTCCTTCTCCCAAAAGGAAGGGCCCAGCCCTGAAAGCTCTTGCTGCTCTTCACCTACCCTTGGAACCCTATCTACAGGCACAACAGCACTGGGGATCTGTGCTTTCCCAGACACTCAACATCTCATGGCGCTCGGCCGCGGCAGAGCCTCTTGCTGAAATGGCAAACGTCCGGCTCCTTCTCCCACAAGGAAGGGCCCAGCCCTGAAAGCTCTTGCTGCTCTTCACCTACCCTTGGCGCCCTATCTACAGGCACAACAGCACTGGGGATCTGTGCTTTCCCAGAGACGCAACATCTCATGTCGCTCGGCCGCGGCAGAGCCTCTTGCCGAAAAGGCAAACGTCCGGCTCCTTCTCCCACAAGGAAGGGCCCAGCCCTGAAAGCTCTTGCTGCTCCTCACGGTGCCTTTGCGCCCTATCTACAGGCACAACAGCAGTGGGGATCTGTGCTTTCCCAGAGACTCAACATCTCATGGCGCTCGGCAGCGAAAGAGCCTCTTGCCGAGAAGGCAAACGTCCGGCTCCTTCTCCCACAAGGAAGGGCCCAGCCCTGAAAGCTCTTGCTGCTCTTCACCTACCCTTGGAACCCTATCTACAGGCACAACAGCACTGGGGATCTGTGCTTTCCCAGAGACGCAACATGTCATGTCGCTCGGCAGCGGCAGAGCCTCTTACCGAGAAGGCAAACGTCCGGCTCCTTCTCCCACAAGGAAGGGCCCAGCCCTGAAAGCTCTTGCTGCTCTTCACCTACCCTTGGCACCCTATCTACAGCCACAACAGCACTGGGGAACTGTGCTTTCCCAGACACTCAAAATGTCATGGCGCTCGGCCGCGGCAGAGCCTGTTACCGAGAAGGCAAAGGTCCGGCTCCTTCTCCCACAAGGAAGGGCCCAGCCCTGAAAGCTCTTGCTGCTCTTCACGGTGCCTTGGCGCCATATCTACAGGCACAACAGCACTGGGGATCTGTGCTTTCCCAGAGACTCAACATCTCATGGCGCTCGGCAGCGAAAGAGCCTCTTGCCGAGAAGGCAAACGTCCGGCTCCTTCTCCCACAAGGAAGGGCCCAGCCCTGAAAGCTCTTGCTGCTCTTCACCTACCCTTGGCGCCCTATCTACAGGCACAACAGCACTGGGGATCTGTGCTTTCCCAGAGACGCAACATCTCATGGCGCTCGGCAGCGAATGAGCCTCTTGCCGAGAAGGCAAACGTCCGGCTCCTTCTCCCACAAGGAAGGGCCCAGCCCTGAAAGCTCTTGCTGCTCTTCACGGTGCCTTGGCGCCCTATCTACAGGCACAACAGCACTGGGGATCTGTGCTTTCCCAGAGACTCAACATCTCATGGCGCTCGGCAGCGAAAGAGCCTCTTGCCGAAAAGGCAAACGTCCGTCTCCTTCTCCCACAAGGAAGGGCCCAGCCCTGAAAGCTCTTGCTGCTCTTCACCTACCCTTGGAGCCCTATCTACAGGCACAACAGCACTGGGGATCTGTGCTTTCCCAGAGACGCAACATCTCATGGCGCTCGGCAGCGAATGAGCCTCTTGCCGAGAAGGCAAACGTCCGGCTCCTTCTCCCACAAGGAAGGGCCTAGCCCTGAAAGCTCTTGCTGCTCTTCACCTACCCTTGGAACCCTATCTACAGGCACAACAGCACTGGGGATCTGTGCTTTCCCAGAGACGCAACATCTCATGGCGCTCGGCCGCGGCAGAACCTCTTGCCGAAAAGGCAAACGTCCGGCTCCTTCTCCCACAAGGAAGGGCCCAGCCCTGAAAGCTCTTGCTGCTCTTCACCAACCCTTGGAACCCTATCTACAGGCACAACAGCACTGGGGATCTGTGCTTTCCCAGAGACGCAACATCTCATGGTGCTCGGCCGCGGCAGAGCCTCTTGCCGAAAAGTCAAACGTCCGGCTCCTTCTCCCACAAGGAAGGGCCCAGCCCTGAAAGCTCTTGCTGCTCTTCACGGTGCCTCGGAACCCTATCTACAGGCACAACAGCAGTGGCGATCTGTGCTTTCCCAGAGACGCAACATCTCATGGCGCTCGGCCGCGGCAGAGCCTCTTACCGAGAAGGCAAACGTCCGGCTCCTTCTCCCACAAGGAAGGGCCCAGCCCTGAAAGCTCTTGCTGCTCTTCACCTACCCTTGGAACCCTATCTACAGGCACAACAGCAGTGGGGATCTGTGCTTTCCCAGACACTCAACATCTCATGGCGCTCGGCCGCGGCAGAGCCTCTTGCTGAAATGGCAAACGTCCGGCTCCTTCTCCCACAAGGAAGGGCCCAGCCCTGAAAGCTCTTGCTGCTCTTCACCTACCCTTGGCGCCCTATCTACAGGCACAACAGCACTGGGGATCTGTGCTTTCCCAGAGACGCAACATGTCATGTCGCTCGGCCGCGGCAGAGCCTCTTGCCGAAAAGGCAAACGTCCGGCTCCTTCTCCCACAAGGAAGGGCCCAGCCCTGAAAGCTCTTGCTGCTCCTCACGGTGCCTTTGCGCCCTATCTACAGGCACAACAGCAGTGGGGATCTGTGCTTTCCCAGAGACTCAACATCTCATGGCGCTCGGCAGCGAAAGAGCCTCTTGCCGAGAAGGCAAACGTCCGGCTCCTTCTCCCACAAGGAAGGGCCCAGCCCTGAAAGCTCTTGCTGCTCTTCACCTACCCTTGGCACCCTATCTACAGCCACAACAGCACTGGGGAACTGTGCTTTCCCAGACACTCAAAATGTCATGTCGCTCGGCCGCGGCAGAGCCTGTTACCGAGAAGGCAAAGGTCCGGCTCCTTCTCCCACAAGGAAGGGCCCAGCCCTGAAAGCTCTTGCTGCTCTTCACGGTGCCTTGGCGCCATATCTACAGGCACAACAGCACTGGGGATCTGTGCTTTCCCAGAGACTCAACATCTCATGGCGCTCGGCAGCGAAAGAGCCTCTTGCCGAGAAGGCAAACGTCCGGCTCCTTCTCCCACAAGGAAGGGCCCAGCCCTGAAAGCTCTTGCTGCTCTTCACCTACCCTTGGCGCCCTATCTACAGGCACAACAGCACTGGGGATCTGTGCTTTCCCAGAGACGCAACATCTCATGGCGCTCGGCAGCGAATGAGCCTCTTGCCGAGAAGGCAAACGTCCGGCTCCTTCTCCCACAAGGAAGGGCCCAGCCCTGAAAGCTCTTGCTGCTCTTCACGGTGCCTTGGCGCCCTATCTACAGGCACAACAGCACTGGGGATCTGTGCTTTCCCAGAGACTCAACATCTCATGGCGCTCGGCAGCGAAAGAGCCTCTTGCCGAAAAGGCAAACGTCCGTCTCCTTCTCCCACAAGGAAGGGCCCAGCCCTGAAAGCTCTTGCTGCTCTTCACCTACCCTTGGAGCCCTATCTACAGGCACAACAGCACTGGGGATCTGTGCTTTCCCAGAGACGCAACATCTCATGGTGCTCGGCAGCGGAAGAGCCTCTTGCCGAAAAGTCAAACGTCCGGCTCCTTCTCCCACAAGGAAGGGCCCAGCCCTGAAAGCTCTTGCTGCTCTTCACGGTGCCTTGGAACCCTATCTACAGGCACAACAGCAGTGGCGATCTGTGCTTTCCCAGAGACGCAACATCTCATGGCGCTCGGCCGCGGCAGAGCCTCTTACCGAGAAGGCAAACGTCCGGCTCCTTCTCCCACAAGGAAGGGCCCAGCCCTGAAAGCTCTTGCTGCTCTTCACCTACCCTTGGAACCCTATCTACAGGCACAACAGCAGTGGGGATCTGTGCTTTCCCAGACACTCAACATCTCATGGCGCTCGGCCGCGGCAGAGCCTCTTGCCGAAATGGCAAACGTCCGTCTCCTTCTCCCACAAGGAAGGGCCCAGCCCTGAAAGCTCTTGCTGCTCTTCACGGTGCCTTGGCGCCCTATCTACAGGCACAACAGCACTGGGGATCTGTGCTTTCCCAGAGACGCAACATGTCATGTCGCTCGGCCGCGGCAGAGCCTCTTGCCGAAAAGGCAAACGTCCGGCTCCTTCTCCCACAAGGAAGGGCCCAGCCCTGAAAGCTCTTGCTGCTCTTCACCAACCCTTGGAACCCTATCTACAGGCACAACAGCACTGGGGATCTGTGCTTTCCCAGAGACGCAACATCTCATGGTGCTCGGCAGCGGAAGAGCCTCTTGCCGAAAAGTCAAACGTCCGGCTCCTTCTCCCACAAGGAAGGGCCCAGCCCTGAAAGCTCTTGCTGCTCTTCACGGTACCTTGGAACCCTATCTACAGGCACAACAGCACTGGGGATCTGTGCTTTCCCAGAGACGCAACATCTCATGGCGCTCGGCCGCGGCAGAGCCTCTTGCCGAGAAGGCAAACGTCCGGCTCCTTCTCCCACAAGGAAGGGCCCAGCCCTGAAAACTCTTGCTGCTCTTCACCTACCCTTGGAACCCTATCTACAGGCACAACAGCACTGGGGAACTGTGCTTTCCCAGAGACTCAACATCTCATGGCGCTCGGCCGCGGCAGAGCCTCTTGCCGAAATGTCAAACGTCCGGCTCCTTCTCCCACAAGGAAGGGCCCAGCCCTGAAAGCTCTTGCTGCTCTTCACCTACCCTTGGCGCCCTATCTACAGGCACAACAGCACTGGGGATCTGTGCTTTCCCAGAGACGCAACATCTCATGGCGCTCGGCCGCGGCAGAGCCTCTTGCCGAAAAGTCAAACGTCCGGCTCCTTCTCCCACAAGGAAGGGCCCAGCCCTGAAAGCTCTTGCTGCTCTTCACGGTGCCTTGGCGCCCTATCTACAGGCACAACAGCAGTGGGGATCTGTGCTTTCCCAGAGACTCAACATCTCATGGCGCTCGGCAGCGAAAGAGCCTCTTGCCGAGAAGGCAAACGTCCGGCTCCTTCTCCCACAAGGAAGGGCCCAGCCCTGAAAGCTCTTGCTGCTCTTCACCTACCCTTGGAACCCTATCTACAGGCACAACAGCACTGGGGATCTGTGCTTTCCCAGAGACGCAACATCTCATGGCGCTCGGCCGCGGCAGAACCTCTTGCCGAAAAGGCAAACGTCCGGCTCCTTCTCCCACAAGGAAGGGCCCAGCCCTGAAAGCTCTTGCTGCTCTTCACCAACCCTTGGAACCCTATCTACAGGCACAACAGCACTGGGGATCTGTGCTTTCCCAGAGACGCAACATCTCATGGTGCTCGGCAGCGGAAGAGCCTCTTGCCGAAAAGTCAAACGTCCGGCTCCTTCTCCCACAAGGAAGGGCCCAGCCCTGAAAGCTCTTGCTGCTCTTCACGGTGCCTTGGAACCCTATCTACAGGCACAACAGCAGTGGCGATCTGTGCTTTCCCAGAGACGCAACATCTCATGGCGCTCGGCCGCGGCAGAGCCTCTTACCGAGAAGGCAAACGTCCGGCTCCTTCTCCCAAAAGGAAGGGCCCAGCCCTGAAAGCTCTTGCTGCTCTTCACCTACCCTTGGAACCCTATCTACAGGCACAACAGCACTGGGGATCTGTGCTTTCCCAGACACTCAACATCTCATGGCGCTCGGCCGCGGCAGAGCCTCTTGCTGAAATGGCAAACGTCCGGCTCCTTCTCCCACAAGGAAGGGCCCAGCCCTGAAAGCTCTTGCTGCTCTTCACCTACCCTTGGCGCCCTATCTACAGGCACAACAGCACTGGGGATCTGTGCTTTCCCAGAGACGCAACATCTCATGTCGCTCGGCCGCGGCAGAGCCTCTTGCCGAAAAGGCAAACGTCCGGCTCCTTCTCCCACAAGGAAGGGCCCAGCCCTGAAAGCTCTTGCTGCTCCTCACGGTGCCTTTGCGCCCTATCTACAGGCACAACAGCAGTGGGGATCTGTGCTTTCCCAGAGACTCAACATCTCATGGCGCTCGGCAGCGAAAGAGCCTCTTGCCGAGAAGGCAAACGTCCGGCTCCTTCTGCCACAAGGAAGGGCCCAGCCCTGAAAGCTCTTGCTGCTCTTCACCTACCCTTGGAACCCTATCTACAGGCACAACAGCACTGGGGATCTGTGCTTTCCCAGAGACGCAACATGTCATGTCGCTCGGCAGCGGCAGAGCCTCTTACCGAGAAGGCAAACGTCCGGCTCCTTCTCCCACAAGGAAGGGCCCAGCCCTGAAAGCTCTTGCTGCTCTTCACCTACCCTTGGCACCCTATCTACAGCCACAACAGCACTGGGGAACTGTGCTTTCCCAGACACTCAAAATGTCATGTCGCTCGGCCGCGGCAGAGCCTGTTACCGAGAAGGCAAAGGTCCGGCTCCTTCTCCCACAAGGAAGGGCCCAGCCCTGAAAGCTCTTGCTGCTCTTCACGGTGCCTTGGCGCCATATCTACAGGCACAACAGCACTGGGGATCTGTGCTTTCCCAGAGACTCAACATCTCATGGCGCTCGGCAGCGAAAGAGCCTCTTGCCGAGAAGGCAAACGTCCGTCTCCTTCTCCCACAAGGAAGGGCCCAGCCCTGAAAGCTCTTGCTGCTCTTCACCTACCCTTGGCGCCCTATCTACAGGCACAACAGCACTGGGGATCTGTGCTTTCCCAGAGACGCAACATCTCATGGTGCTCGGCAGCGGAAGAGCCTCTTGCCGAAAAGTCAAACGTCCGGCTCCTTCTCCCACAAGGAAGGGCCCAGCCCTGAAAGCTCTTGCTGCTCTTCACGGTGCCTTGGAACCCTATCTACAGGCACAACAGCAGTGGCGATCTGTGCTTTCCCAGAGACGCAACATCTCATGGCGCTCGGCCGCGGCAGAGCCTCTTACCGAGAAGGCAAACGTCCGGCTCCTTCTCCCACAAGGAAGGGCCCAGCCCTGAAAGCTCTTGCTGCTCTTCACCTACCCTTGGAACCCTATCTACAGGCACAACAGCAGTGGGGATCTGTGCTTTCCCAGACACTCAACATCTCATGGCGCTCGGCCGCGGCAGAGCCTCTTGCCGAAATGGCAAACGTCCGGCTCCTTCTCCCACAAGGAAGGGCCCAGCCCTGAAAGCTCTTGCTGCTCTTCACCTACCCTTGGCGCCCTATCTACAGGCACAACAGCACTGGGGATCTGTGCTTTCCCAGAGACGCAACATGTCATGTCGCTCGGCCGCGGCAGAGCCTCTTGCCGAAAAGGCAAACGTCCGGCTCCTTCTCCCACAAGGAAGGGCCCAGCCCTGAAAGCTCTTGCTGCTCTTCACCAACCCTTGGAACCCTATCTACAGGCACAACAGCACTGGGGATCTGTGCTTTCCCAGAGACGCAACATCTCATGGTGCTCGGCAGCGGAAGAGCCTCTTGCCGAAAAGTCAAACGTCCGGCTCCTTCTCCCACAAGGAAGGGCCCAGCCCTGAAAGCTCTTGCTGCTCTTCACGGTGCCTTGGAACCCTATCTACAGGCACAACAGCACTGGGGATCTGTGCTTTCCCAGAGACGCAACATCTCATGGCGCTCGGCCGCGGCAGAGCCTCTTGCCGAGAAGGCAAACGTCCGGCTCCTTCTCCCACAAGGAAGGGCCCAGCCCTGAAAACTCTTGCTGCTCTTCACCTACCCTTGGAACCCTATCTACAGGCACAACAGCACTGGGGAACTGTGCTTTCCCAGAGACTCAACATCTCATGGCGCTCGGCCGCGGCAGAGCCTCTTGCCGAAATGTCAAACGTCCGGCTCCTTCTCCCACAAGGAAGGGCCCAGCCCTGAAAGCTCTTGCTGCTCTTCACCTACCCTTGGCGCCCTATCTACAGGCACAACAGCACTGGGGATCTGTGCTTTCCCAGAGACGCAACATCTCATGGCGCTCGGCCGCGGCAGAGCCTCTTGCCGAAAAGTCAAACGTCCGGCTCCTTCTCCCACAAGGAAGGGCCCAGCCCTGAAAGCTCTTGCTGCTCTTCACGGTGCCTTGGCGCCCTATCTACAGGCACAACAGCAGTGGGGATCTGTGCTTTCCCAGAGACTCAACATCTCATGGCGCTCGGCAGCGAAAGAGCCTCTTGCCGAGAAGGCAAACGTCCGGCTCCTTCTCCCACAAGGAAGGGCCCAGCCCTGAAAGCTCTTGCTGCTCTTCACCTACCCTTGGAACCCTATCTACAGGCACAACAGCACTGGGGATCTGTGCTTTCCCAGAGACGCAACATCTCATGGTGCTCGGCAGCGGAAGAGCCTCTTGCCGAAAAGTCAAACGTCCGGCTCCTTCTCCCACAAGGAAGGGCCCAGCCCTGAAAGCTCTTGCTGCTCTTCACGGTGCCTTGGAACCCTATCTACAGGCACAACAGCAGTGGCGATCTGTGCTTTCCCAGAGACGCAACATCTCATGGCGCTCGGCCGCGGCAGAGCCTCTTACCGAGAAGGCAAACGTCCGGCTCCTTCTCCCAAAAGGAAGGGCCCAGCCCTGAAAGCTCTTGCTGCTCTTCACCTACCCTTGGAACCCTATCTACAGGCACAACAGCACTGGGGATCTGTGCTTTCCCAGACACTCAACATCTCATGGCGCTCGGCCGCGGCAGAGCCTCTTGCTGAAATGGCAAACGTCCGGCTCCTTCTCCCACAAGGAAGGGCCCAGCCCTGAAAGCTCTTGCTGCTCTTCACCTACCCTTGGCGCCCTATCTACAGGCACAACAGCACTGGGGATCTGTGCTTTCCCAGAGACGCAACATCTCATGTCGCTCGGCCGCGGCAGAGCCTCTTGCCGAAAAGGCAAACGTCCGGCTCCTTCTCCCACAAGGAAGGGCCCAGCCCTGAAAGCTCTTGCTGCTCCTCACGGTGCCTTTGCGCCCTATCTACAGGCACAACAGCAGTGGGGATCTGTGCTTTCCCAGAGACTCAACATCTCATGGCGCTCGGCAGCGAAAGAGCCTCTTGCCGAGAAGGCAAACGTCCGGCTCCTTCTCCCACAAGGAAGGGCCCAGCCCTGAAAGCTCTTGCTGCTCTTCACCTACCCTTGGAACCCTATCTACAGGCACAACAGCACTGGGGATCTGTGCTTTCCCAGAGACGCAACATGTCATGTCGCTCGGCAGCGGCAGAGCCTCTTACCGAGAAGGCAAACGTCCGGCTCCTTCTCCCACAAGGAAGGGCCCAGCCCTGAAAGCTCTTGCTGCTCTTCACCTACCCTTGGCGCCCTATCTACAGCCACAACAGCACTGGGGAACTGTGCTTTCCCAGACACTCAAAATGTCATGTCGCTCGGCCGCGGCAGAGCCTGTTACCGAGAAGGCAAAGGTCCGGCTCCTTCTCCCACAAGGAAGGGCCCAGCCCTGAAAGCTCTTGCTGCTCTTCACGGTGCCTTGGCGCCATATCTACAGGCACAACAGCACTGGGGATCTGTGCTTTCCCAGAGACTCAACATCTCATGGCGCTCGGCAGCGAAAGAGCCTCTTGCCGAGAAGGCAAACGTCCGGCTCCTTCTCCCACAAGGAAGGGCCCAGCCCTGAAAGCTCTTGCTGCTCTTCACCTACCCTTGGCGCCCTATCTACAGGCACAACAGCACTGGGGATCTGTGCTTTCCCAGAGACGCAACATCTCATGGCGCTCGGCAGCGAATGAGCCTCTTGCCGAGAAGGCAAACGTCCGGCTCCTTCTCCCACAAGGAAGGGCCCAGCCCTGAAAGCTCTTGCTGCTCTTCACGGTGCCTTGGCGCCCTATCTACAGGCACAACAGCACTGGGGATCTGTGCTTTCCCAGAGACTCAACATCTCATGGCGCTCGGCAGCGAAAGAGCCTCTTGCTGAAAAGGCAAACGTCCGTCTCCTTCTCCCACAAGGAAGGGCCCAGCCCTGAAAGCTCTTGCTGCTCTTCACCTACCCTTGGAGCCCTATCTACAGGCACAACAGCACTGGGGATCTGTGCTTTCCCAGAGACGCAACATCTCATGGCGCTCGGCAGCGAATGAGCCTCTTGCCGAGAAGGCAAACGTCCGGCTCCTTCTCCCACAAGGAAGGGCCTAGCCCTGAAAGCTCTTGCTGCTCTTCACCTACCCTTGGAACCCTATCTACAGGCACAACAGCACTGGGGATCTGTGCTTTCCCAGAGACGCAACATCTCATGGCGCTCGGCCGCGGCAGAACCTCTTGCCGAAAAGGCAAACGTCCGGCTCCTTCTCCCACAAGGAAGGGCCCAGCCCTGAAAGCTCTTGCTGCTCTTCACCAACCCTTGGAACCCTATCTACAGGCACAACAGCACTGGGGATCTGTGCTTTCCCAGAGACGCAACATCTCATGGTGCTCGGCCGCGGCAGAGCCTCTTGCCGAAAAGTCAAACGTCCGGCTCCTTCTCCCACAAGGAAGGGCCCAGCCCTGAAAGCTCTTGCTGCTCTTCACGGTGCCTCGGAACCCTATCTACAGGCACAACAGCAGTGGCGATCTGTGCTTTCCCAGAGACGCAACATCTCATGGCGCTCGGCCGCGGCAGAGCCTCTTACCGAGAAGGCAAACGTCCGGCTCCTTCTCCCACAAGGAAGGGCCCAGCCCTGAAAGCTCTTGCTGCTCTTCACCAACCCTTGGAACCCTATCTACAGGCACAACAGCACTGGGGATCTGTGCTTTCCCAGAGACGCAACATGTCATGGTGCTCGGCAGCGGAAGAGCCTCTTGCCGAAAAGTCAAACGTCCGGCTCCTTCTCCCACAAGGAAGGGCCCAGCCCTGAAAGCTCTTGCTGCTCTTCACGGTGCCTTGGAACCCTATCTACAGGCACAACAGCAGTGGCGATCTGTGCTTTCCCAGAGACGCAACATCTCATGGCGCTCGGCCGCGGCAGAGCCTCTTACCGAGAAGGCAAACGTCCGGCTCCTTCTCCCAAAAGGAAGGGCCCAGCCCTGAAAGCTCTTGCTGCTCTTCACCTACCCTTGGAACCCTATCTACAGGCACAACAGCACTGGGGATCTGTGCTTTCCCAGAGACGCAACATCTCATGGTGCTCGGCCGCGGCAGAGCCTCTTGCCGAAAAGTCAAACGTCCGGCTCCTTCTCCCACAAGGAAGGGCCCAGCCCTGAAAGCTCTTGCTGCTCTTCACCTACCCTTGGCGCCCTATCTACAGGCACAACAGCACTGGGGATCTGTGCTTTCCCAGAGACGCAACATCTCATGTCGCTCGGCCGCGGCAGAGCCTCTTGCCGAAAAGGCAAACGTCCGGCTCCTTCTCCCACAAGGAAGGGCCCAGCCCTGAAAGCTCTTGCTGCTCCTCACGGTGCCTTTGCGCCCTATCTACAGGCACAACAGCAGTGGGGATCTGTGCTTTCCCAGAGACTCAACATCTCATGGCGCTCGGCAGCGAAAGAGCCTCTTGCCGAGAAGGCAAACGTCCGGCTCCTTCTCCCACAAGGAAGGGCCCAGCCCTGAAAGCTCTTGCTGCTCTTCACCTACCCTTGGAACCCTATCTACAGGCACAACAGCACTGGGGATCTGTGCTTTCCCAGAGACGCAACATGTCATGTCGCTCGGCAGCGGCAGAGCCTCTTACCGAGAAGGCAAACGTCCGGCTCCTTCTCCCACAAGGAAGGGCCCAGCCCTGAAAGCTCTTGCTGCTCTTCACCTACCCTTGGCACCCTATCTACAGCCACAACAGCACTGGGGAACTGTGCTTTCCCAGACACTCAAAATGTCATGTCGCTCGGCCGCGGCAGAGCCTGTTACCGAGAAGGCAAAGGTCCGGCTCCTTCTCCCACAAGGAAGGGCCCAGCCCTGAAAGCTCTTGCTGCTCTTCACGGTGCCTTGGCGCCATATCTACAGGCACAACAGCACTGGGGATCTGTGCTTTCCCAGAGACTCAACATCTCATGGCGCTCGGCAGCGAAAGAGCCTCTTGCCGAGAAGGCAAACGTCCGGCTCCTTCTCCCACAAGGAAGGGCCCAGCCCTGAAAGCTCTTGCTGCTCTTCACCTACCCTTGGCGCCCTATCTACAGGCACAACAGCACTGGGGATCTGTGCTTTCCCAGAGACGCAACATCTCATGGCGCTCGGCAGCGAATGAGCCTCTTGCCGAGAAGGCAAACGTCCGGCTCCTTCTCCCACAAGGAAGGGCCCAGCCCTGAAAGCTCTTGCTGCTCTTCACGGTGCCTTGGCGCCCTATCTACAGGCACAACAGCACTGGGGATCTGTGCTTTCCCAGAGACTCAACATCTCATGGCGCTCGGCAGCGAAAGAGCCTCTTGCCGAAAAGGCAAACGTCCGTCTCCTTCTCCCACAAGGAAGGGCCCAGCCCTGAAAGCTCTTGCTGCTCTTCACCTACCCTTGGAGCCCTATCTACAGGCACAACAGCACTGGGGATCTGTGCTTTCCCAGAGACGCAACATCTCATGGCGCTCGGCAGCGAATGAGCCTCTTGCCGAGAAGGCAAACGTCCGGCTCCTTCTCCCACAAGGAAGGGCCTAGCCCTGAAAGCTCTTGCTGCTCTTCACCTACCCTTGGAACCCTATCTACAGGCACAACAGCACTGGGGATCTGTGCTTTCCCAGAGACGCAACATCTCATGGCGCTCGGCCGCGGCAGAACCTCTTGCCGAAAAGGCAAACGTCCGGCTCCTTCTCCCACAAGGAAGGGCCCAGCCCTGAAAGCTCTTGCTGCTCTTCACCAACCCTTGGAACCCTATCTACAGGCACAACAGCACTGGGGATCTGTGCTTTCCCAGAGACGCAACATCTCATGGTGCTCGGCCGCGGCAGAGCCTCTTGCCGAAAAGTCAAACGTCCGGCTCCTTCTCCCACAAGGAAGGGCCCAGCCCTGAAAGCTCTTGCTGCTCTTCACGGTGCCTCGGAACCCTATCTACAGGCACAACAGCAGTGGCGATCTGTGCTTTCCCAGAGACGCAACATCTCATGGCGCTCGGCCGCGGCAGAGCCTCTTACCGAGAAGGCAAACGTCCGGCTCCTTCTCCCACAAGGAAGGGCCCAGCCCTGAAAGCTCTTGCTGCTCTTCACCTACCCTTGGAACCCTATCTACAGGCACAACAGCAGTGGGGATCTGTGCTTTCCCAGACACTCAACATCTCATGGCGCTCGGCCGCGGCAGAGCCTCTTGCTGAAATGGCAAACGTCCGGCTCCTTCTCCCACAAGGAAGGGCCCAGCCCTGAAAGCTCTTGCTGCTCTTCACCTACCCTTGGAACCCTATCTAGAGGCACAACAGCACTGGGGATCTGTGCTTTCCCAGAGACGCAACATGTCATGTCGCTCGGCCGCGGCAGAGCCTCTTGCCGAAAAGGCAAACGTCCGGCTCCTTCTCCCACAAGGAAGGGCCCAGCCCTGAAAGCTCTTGCTGCTCCTCACGGTGCCTTTGCGCCCTATCTACAGGCACAACAGCAGTGGGGATCTGTGCTTTCCCAGAGACTCAACATCTCATGGCGCTCGGCAGCGAAAGAGCCTCTTGCCGAGAAGGCAAACGTCCGGCTCCTTCTCCCACAAGGAAGGGCCCAGCCCTGAAAGCTCTTGCTGCTCTTCACCTACCCTTGGCACCCTATCTACAGGCACAACAGCACTGGGGAACTGTGCTTTCCCAGACACTCAAAATGTCATGTCGCTCGGCCGCGGCAGAGCCTGTTACCGAGAAGGCAAAGGTCCGGCTCCTTCTCCCACAAGGAAGGGCCCAGCCCTGAAAGCTCTTGCTGCTCTTCACGGTGCCTTGGCGCCATATCTACAGGCACAACAGCACTGGGGATCTGTGCTTTCCCAGAGACTCAACATCTCATGGCGCTCGGCAGCGAAAGAGCCTCTTGCCGAGAAGGCAAACGTCCGGCTCCTTCTCCCACAAGGAAGGGCCCAGCCCTGAAAGCTCTTGCTGCTCTTCACGGTGCCTTGGCGCCCTATCTACAGGCACAACAGCACTGGGGATCTGTGCTTTCCCAGAGACTCAACATCTCATGGCGCTCGGCAGCGAATGAGCCTCTTGCCGAGAAGGCAAACGTCCGGCTCCTTCTCCCACAAGGAAGGGCCTAGCCCTGAAAGCTCTTGCTGCTCTTCACCTACCCTTGGAACCCTATCTACAGGCACAACAGCACTGGGGATCTGTGCTTTCCCAGAGACTCAACATCTCATGGCGCTCGGCAGCGAAAGAGCCTCTTGCCGAGAAGGCAAACGTCCGGCTCCTTCTCCCACAAGGAAGGGCCCAGCCCTGAAAGCTCTTGCTGCTCTTCACCTACCCTTGGAGCCCTATCTACAGGCACAACAGCACTGGGGATCTGTGCTTTCCCAGAGACGCAACATCTCATGGCGCTCGGCAGCGAATGAGCCTCTTGCCGAGAAGGCAAACGTCCGGCTCCTTCTCCCACAAGGAAGGGCCTAGCCCTGAAAGCTCTTGCTGCTCTTCACCTACCCTTGGAACCCTATCTACAGGCACAACAGCACTGGGGATCTGTGCTTTCCCAGAGACGCAACATCTCATGGCGCTCGGCCGCGGCAGAACCTCTTGCCGAAAAGGCAAACGTCCGGCTCCTTCTCCCACAAGGAAGGGCCCAGCCCTGAAAGCTCTTGCTGCTCTTCACCAACCCTTGGAACCCTATCTACAGGCACAACAGCACTGGGGATCTGTGCTTTCCCAGAGACGCAACATCTCATGGTGCTCGGCCGCGGCAGAGCCTCTTGCCGAAATGTCAAACGTCCGGCTCCTTCTCCCACAAGGAAGGGCCCAGCCCTGAAAGCTCTTGCTGCTCTTCACGGTGCCTCGGAACCCTATCTACAGGCACAACAGCAGTGGCGATCTGTGCTTTCCCAGAGACGCAACATCTCATGGCGCTCGGCCGCGGCAGAGCCTCTTACCGAGAAGGCAAACGTCCGGCTCCTTCTCCCACAAGGAAGGGCCCAGCCCTGAAAGCTCTTGCTGCTCTTCACCTACCCTTGGAACCCTATCTACAGGCACAACAGCAGTGGGGATCTGTGCTTTCCCAGACACTCAACATCTCATGGCGCTCGGCCGCGGCAGAGCCTCTTGCTGAAATGGCAAACGTCCGGCTCCTTCTCCCACAAGGAAGGGCCCAGCCCTGAAAGCTCTTGCTGCTCTTCACCTACCCTTGGCGCCCTATCTACAGGCACAACAGCACTGGGGATCTGTGCTTTCCCAGAGACGCAACATGTCATGTCGCTCGGCCGCGGCAGAGCCTCTTGCCGAAAAGGCAAACGTCCGGCTCCTTCTCCCACAAGGAAGGGCCCAGCCCTGAAAGCTCTTGCTGCTCCTCACGGTGCCTTTGCGCCCTATCTACAGGCACAACAGCAGTGGGGATCTGTGCTTTCCCAGAGACTCAACATCTCATGGCGCTCGGCAGCGAAAGAGCCTCTTGCCGAGAAGGCAAACGTCCGGCTCCTTCTCCCACAAGGAAGGGCCCAGCCCTGAAAGCTCTTGCTGCTCTTCACCTACCCTTGGCACCCTATCTACAGCCACAACAGCACTGGGGAACTGTGCTTTCCCAGACACTCAAAATGTCATGTCGCTCGGCCGCGGCACAGCCTGTTACCGAGAAGGCAAACGTCCGGCTCCTTCTCCCACAAGGAAGGGCCCAGCCCTGAAAGCTCTTGCTGCTCTTCACGGTGCCTTGGCGCCATATCTACAGGCACAACAGCACTGGGGATCTGTGCTTTCCCAGAGACTCAACATCTCATGGCGCTCGGCAGCGAAAGAGCCTCTTGCCGAGAAGGCAAACGTCCGGCTCCTTCTCCCACAAGGAAGGGCCCAGCCCTGAAAGCTCTTGCTGCTCTTCACCTACCCTTGGCGCCCTATCTACAGGCACAACAGCACTGGGGATCTGTGCTTTCCCAGAGACGCAACATCTCATGGCGCTCGGCAGCGAATGAGCCTCTTGCCGAGAAGGCAAACGTCCGGCTCCTTCTCCCACAAGGAAGGGCCCAGCCCTGAAAGCTCTTGCTGCTCTTCAC
The DNA here is from genome assembly GCF_026419915.1 of Harpia harpyja. Classification (NCBI taxonomy): domain Eukaryota; kingdom Metazoa; phylum Chordata; class Aves; order Accipitriformes; family Accipitridae; genus Harpia; species Harpia harpyja. Next base: position 195,811 of record NW_026293149.1, on the reverse strand, counting down.
GGTGCCTTGGCGCCCTATCTACAGGCACAACAGCACTGGGGATCTGTGCTTTCCCAGAGACTCAACATCTCATGGCGCTCGGCAGCGAAAGAGCCTCTTGCCGAAAAGGCAAACGTCCGTCTCCTTCTCCCACAAGGAAGGGCCCAGCCCTGAAAGCTCTTGCTGCTCTTCACCTACCCTTGGCGCCCTATCTACAGGCACAACAGCACTGGGGATCTGTGCTTTCCCAGAGACGCAACATCTCATGGCGCTCGGCAGCGAATGAGCCTCTTGCCGAGAAGGCAAACGTCCGGCTCCTTCTCCCACAAGGAAGGGCCTAGCCCTGAAAGCTCTTGCTGCTCTTCACCTACCCTTGGAACCCTATCTACAGGCACAACAGCACTGGGGATCTGTGCTTTCCCAGAGACGCAACATCTCATGGCGCTCGGCCGCGGCAGAACCTCTTGCCGAAAAGGCAAACGTCCGGCTCCTTCTCCCACAAGGAAGGGCCCAGCCCTGAAAGCTCTTGCTGCTCTTCACCAACCCTTGGAACCCTATCTACAGGCACAACAGCACTGGGGATCTGTGCTTTCCCAGAGACGCAACATCTCATGGTGCTCGGCCGCGGCAGAGCCTCTTGCCGAAAAGTCAAACGTCCGGCTCCTTCTCCGACAAGGAAGGGCCCAGCCCTGAAAGCTCTTGCTGCTCTTCACGGTGCCTCGGAACCCTATCTACAGGCACAACAGCAGTGGGGATCTGTGCTTTCCCAGAGACGCAACATCTCATGGCGCTCGGCCGCGGCAGAGCCTCTTACCGAGAAGGCAAACGTCCGGCTCCTTCTCCCACAAGGAAGGGCCCAGCCCTGAAAGCTCTTGCTGCTCTTCACCTACCCTTGGAACCCTATCTACAGGCGCAACAGCACTGGGGAACTGTGCTTTCCCAGACACTCAACATCTCATGGCGCTCGGCCGCGGCAGAGCCTCTTGCCGAAATGGCAAACGTCCGGCTCCTTCTCCCACAAGGAAGGGCCCAGCCCTGAAAGCTCTTGCTGCTCTTCACCTACCCTTGGCGCCCTATCTACAGGCACAACAGCACTGGGGATCTGTGCTTTCCCAGAGACGCAACATGTCATGTCGCTCGGCCGCGGCAGAGCCTCTTGCCGAAAAGGCAAACGTCCGGCTCCTTCTCCCACAAGGAAGGGCCCAGCCCTGAAAGCTCTTGCTGCTCCTCACGGTGCCTTTGCGCCCTATCTACAGGCACAACAGCAGTGGGGATCTGTGCTTTCCCAGAGACTCAACATCTCATGGCGCTCGGCAGCGAAAGAGCCTCTTGCCGAGAAGGCAAACGTCCGGCTCCTTCTCCCACAAGGAAGGGCCCAGCCCTGAAAGCTCTTGCTGCTCTTCACCTACCCTTGGAACCCTATCTACAGGCACAACAGCACTGGGGATCTGTGCTTTCCCAGAGACGCAACATGTCATGTCGCTCGGGAGCGGCAGAGCCTCTTACCGAGAAGGCAAACGTCCGGCTCCTTCTCCCACAAGGAAGGGCCCAGCCCTGAAAGCTCTTGCTGCTCTTCACGGTGCCTTGGCGCCATATCTACAGGCACAACAGCACTGGGGATCTGTGCTTTCCCAGAGACGCAACATGTCATGTTGCTCGGGAGCGGCAGAGCCTCTTGCCGAGAAGGCAAACGTCCGGCTCCTTCTCCCACAAGGAACGGCCCAGCCCTGAAAGCTCTTGCTGCTCTTCACGGTGCCTTGGCGCCCTATCTACAGCCACAACAGCACTGGGGAACTGTGCTTTCCCAGAGACGCAACAACTCATGGCGCTCGGCCGCGGCAGAACCTCTTGCCGAAAAGGCAAACGTCCGGCTCCTTCTCCCACAAGGAAGGGCCCAGCCCTGAAAGCTCTTGCTGCTCTTCACCAACCCTTGGAACCCTATCTACAGGCACAACAGCAGTGGGGATCTGTGCTGTCCCAGAGACGCAACATCTCATCGCGCTCGGCAGCGGAAGAGCCTCTTGCCGAAAAGGCAAACGTCCGTCTCCTTCTCCCACAAGGAAGGGCCCAGCCCTGAAAGCTCTTGCTGTTCTTCACGGTGCCTTGGCGCCCTATCTACAGGCACAACAGCACTGGGGATCTGTGCTTTCCCAGAGACTCAACATCTCATGGCGCTCGGCAGCGAAAGAGCCTCTTGCCGAGAAGGCAAACGTCCGGCTCCTTCTCCCACAAGGAAGGGCCCAGCCCTGAAAGCTCTTGCTGCTCTTCACCAACCCTTGGCGCCCTATCTACAGGCACAACAGCAGTGGGGATCTGTGCTTTCCCAGAGACGCAACATCTCATGGCGCTCGGCCGCGGCAGAACCTCTTGCCGAAAAGGCAAACGTCCGGCTCCTTCTCCCACAAGGAAGGGCCCAGCCCTGAAAGCTCTTGCTGCTCTTCACCAACCCTTGGAACCCTATCTACAGGCACAACAGCAGTGGGGATCTGTGCTTTCCCAGAGACGCAACATCTCATCGCGCTCGGCAGCGGAAGAGCCTCTTGCCGAAAAGGCAAACGTCCGGCTCCTTCTCCCACAAGGAAGGGCCCAGCCCTGAAAGCTCTTGCTGCTCTTCACGGTGCCTTGGAACCCTATCTACAGGCACAACAGCACTGGGGATCTGTGCTTTCCCAGAGACGCAACATCTCATGGCGCTCGTCCGCGGCAGAGCCTCTTACCGAGAAGGCAAACGTCCGGCTCCTTCTCCCACAAGGAAGGGCCCAGCCCTGAAAGCTCTTGCTGCTCTTCACCTACCCTTGGAACCCTATCTACAGCCACAACAGCACTGGGGATCTGTGCTTTCCCAGAGACGCAACATCTCATGGCGCTCGGCAGCGAATGTGCCTCTTGCCGAGAAGGCAAACGTCCGGCTTCTTCTCCCACAAGGAAGGGCCCAGCCCTGAAAGCTCTTGCTGCTCTTCACCTACCCTTGGAACCCTATCTACAGGCACAACAGCACTGGGGATCTGTGCTTTCCCAGAGACGCAACATCTCATGGCGCTCGGCAGCGAATGAGCGTCTTGCCGAGAAGGCAAACGTCCGTCTCCTTCTCCCACAAGGAAGGGCCCAGCCCTGAAAGCTCTTGCTGCTCTTCACGGTGCCTTGGCGCCTTATCTACAGGCACAACAGCACTGGGACCTGTGCTTTCCCAGAGACGCAACATCTCATAGCGCTCGGCAGCGAAAGGGCCTCTTGCCGAGAAGGCAAACGTCCGGCTCCTTCTCCCACAAGGAAGGGCCCAGCCCTGAAAGCTCTTGCTGCTCTTCACCAACCCTTGGAACCCTATCTACAGGCACAACAGCACTGGGGATCTGTGCTTTCCCAGAGACGCAACATCTCATCGCGCTCGGCAGCGGAAGAGCCTCTTGCCGAAAAGGCAAACGTCCGGCTCCTTCTCCCACAAGGAAGGGCCCAGCCCTGAAAGCTCTTGCTGCTCTTCACGGTGCCTTGGAACCCTATCTACAGGCACAACAGCACTGGGGATCTGTGCTTTCCCAGAGACGCAACATCTCATGGCGCTCGTCCGCGGCAGAGCCTCTTACCGAGAAGGCAAACATCCGGCTCCTTCTCCCACAAGGAAGGGCCCAGCCCTGAAAGCTCTTGCTGCTCTTCACCTACCCTTGGAACCCTATCTACAGGCACAACAGCACTGGGGATCTGTGCTTTCCCAGAGACGCAACATCTCATGGCGCTCGGCAGCGGAAGAGCCTCTTGCCGAAAAGTCAAACGTCCGGCTCCTTCTCCCACAAGGAAGGGCCCAGCCCTGAAAGCTCTTGCTGCTCTTCACGGTGCCTTGGCGCCCTATCTACAGGCACAACAGCAGTGAGCATCTCTGCTTGCCCAGAGACGCAACATCTCATGGCGCTCGGCCGCGGCAGAGCGTCTTGCCGAAAAGGCAAACGTCCGGCTCCTTCTCCCACAAGGAAGGGCCCAGCCCTGAAAGCTCTTGCTGCTCTTCACCTACCCTTGGCGCCCTATCTACAGGCACAAGAGCACTGGGGATCTGTGCTTTCCCAGAGACGCAACATCTCATGGCGGTCGGCCGCGGCAGAGCCTCTTGCCGAAAAGGCAAACGTCCGGCTCCTTCTCCCACAAGGAAGGGCCCAGCCCTGAAAGCTCTTGCTGCTCTTAACGGTGCCTTGGCGCCCTATCTACAGGCACAACAGCACTGGGGATCTGTGCTCTCCCAGAGACGTAACATCTCATGGCGCTCGGCCGCGGCACAGCCTCTTGCCGAAAAGGCAAACGTCCGTCTCCATCTCCCACAAGGAAGGGCCCAGCCCTGAATGCTGCTGCTGCTCTTCACCTACCCTTGGCACCCTATCTACAGGCACAACAGCAGTGGGGATCTGTTCTTTCCCAGAGACGCAACATCTCATGGCGCTTGACTACGGAAGCCTCTTGCCGAGAAGGCAAACGTCCGTCTCCTTCTCCCACAAGGAAGGGCCCAGCCCTGAAAACTCTTGCTGCTCTTCACCTACCCTTGGAACCCTATCTACAGGCACAACAGCACTGGGGAACTGTGCTTTCCCAGACACTCAACATCTCATGGCGCTCGGCCGCGGCAGAGCCTCTTGCCGAAATGGCAAACATCCGGCTCCTTCTCCCACAAGGAAGGGCCCAGCCCTGAAAGCTCTTGCTGCTCTTCACCTACCCTTGGCGCCCTATCTACAGGCACAACAGCACTGGGGATCTGTGCTTTCCCAGAGACGCAACATCTCATGGCGCTCGGCCGCGGCAGATCCTCTTGCCGAAAAGGCAAACGTCCGCCTCCTTCTCCCACAAGGAAGGGCCCAGCCCTGAAAGCTCTTGCTGCTCTTCACGGTGCCTTGGCGCCCTATCTACAGGCACAACAGCAGTGGGGATCTGTGCTTTCCCAGAGACTCAACATCTCATGGCGCTCGGCAGCGAAAGAGCCTCTTGCTGAGAAGGCAAACGTCCGGCTCCTTCTCCCACAAGGAAGGGCCCAGCCCTGAAAGCTCTTGCTGCTCTTCACCTACCCTTGGAACCCTATCTAGAGGCACAACAGCACTGGGGATCTGTGCTTTCCCAGAGACGAAACATCTCATAGCGCTCGGCAGCGGCAGAGCCTCTTGCCGAAAAGGCAAACGTCCGTCTCCTTCTCCCACAAGGAAGGGCCCAGCCCTGAAAGCTCTTGCTGCTCTTCACGGTGCCTTGGCGCCCTATCTACAGGCACAACAGCACTGGGGATCTGTGCTTTCCCAGAGACGCAACATCTCATGGCGCTCGGCAGCGAAAGAGCCTCTTGCCGAGAAGGCAAACGTCCGGCTCCTTCTCCCACAAGGAAGGGCCCAGCCCTGAAAGCTCTTGCTGCTCTTCACGGTGCCTTGGAACCCTATCTACAGGCACAACAGCAGTGGCGATCTGTGCTTTCCCAGAGACGCAACATCTCATGGCGCTCGGCCGCGGCAGAGCCTTTTACCGAGAAGGCAAACGTCCGGCTCCTTCTCCCACAAGGAAGGGCCCAGCCCTGAAAGCTCTTGCTGCTCTTCACCTACCCTTGGAACCCTATCTACAGGCACAACAGCACTGGGGAACTGTGCTTTCCCAGACACTCAACATCTCATGGCGCTCGGCCGCGGCAGAGCCTCTTGCCGAAATGGCAAACGTCCGGCTCCTTCTCCCACAAGGAAGGGCCCAGCCCTGAAAGCTCTTGCTGCTCTTCACCTACCCTTGGCGCCCTATCTACAGGCACAACAGCACTGGGGATCTGTGCTTTCCCAGAGACGCAACATGTCATGTCGCTCGGCCGCGGCAGAGCCTCTTGCCGAAAAGGCAAACGTCCGGCTCCTTCTCCCACAAGGAAGGGCCCAGCCCTGAAAGCTCTTGCTGCTCCTCACGGTGCCTTTGCGCCCTATCTACAGGCACAACAGCAGTGGGGATCTGTGCTTTCCCAGAGACTCAACATCTCATGGCGCTCGGCAGCGAAAGAGCCTCTTGCCGAGAAGGCAAACGTCCGGCTCCTTCTCCCACAAGGAAGGGCCCAGCCCTGAAAGCTCTTGCTGCTCTTCACCTACCCTTGGAACCCTATCTACAGGCACAACAGCACTAGGGATCTGTGCTTTCCCAGAGACGCAACATGTCATGTCGCTCGGCAGCGGCAGAGCCTCTTACCGAGAAGGCAAACGTCCGGCTCCTTCTCCCACAAGGAAGGGCCCAGCCCTGAAAGCTCTTGCTGCTCTTCACGGTGCCTTGGCGCCCTATCTACAGCCACAACAGCACTGGGGAACTGTGCTTTCCCAGACACTCAAAATGTCATGTCGCTCGGCCACGGCAGAGCCTCTTACCGAGAAGGCAAACGTCCGGCTCCTTCTCCCACAAGGAAGGGCCCAGCCCTGAAAGCTCTTGCTGCTCTTCACGGTGCCTTGGCGCCATATCTACAGGCACAACAGCACTGGGGATCTGTGCTTTCCCAGAGACTCAACATCTCATGGCGCTCGGCAGCGAAAGAGCCTCTTGCCGAGAAGGCAAACGTCCGGCTCCTTCTCCCACAAGGAAGGGCCCAGCCCTGAAAGCTCTTGCTGCTCTTCACCTACCCTTGGCGCCCTATCTACAGGCACAACAGCACTGGGGATCTGTGCTTTCCCAGAGACGCAACATCTCATGGCGCTCGGCAGCGAATGAGCCTCTTGCCGAGAAGGCAAACGTCCGGCTCCTTCTCCCACAAGGAAGGGCCCAGCCCTGAAAGCTCTTGCTGCTCTTCACGGTGCCTTGGCGCCATATCTACAGGCACAACAGCACTGGGGATCTGTGCTTTCCCAGAGACTCAACATCTCATGGCGCTCGGCAGCGAAAGAGCCTCTTGCCGAAAAGGCAAACGTCCGGCTCCTTCTCCCACAAGGAAGGGCCCAGCCCTGAAAGCTCTTGCTGCTCTTCACCTACCCTTGGAACCCTATCTAGAGGCACAACAGCACTGGGGATCTGTGCTTTCCCAGAGACGCAACATCTCATGGCGCTCGGCAGCGAATGAGCCTCTTGCCGAGAAGGCAAACGTCCGGCTCCTTCTCCCACAAGGAAGGGCCCAGCCCTGAAAGCTCTTGCTGCTCTTCACGGTGCCTTGGCACCTTATCTACAGGCACAACAGCACTGGGGATCTGTGCTTTCGCAGAGACGCAACATCTCATAGCGCTCGGCAGCGAAAGAGCCTCTTGCCGAAAAGGCAAACGTCCGGCTCCTTCTCCCACAAGGAAGGGCCCAGCCCTGAAAGCTCTTGCTGCTCTTCACGGTGCCTTGGCGCCCTATCTACAGGCACAACAGCACTGGGGATCTGTGCTTTCCCAGAGACTCAACATCTCATGGCGCTCGGCAGCGAAAGAGCCTCTTGCCGAGAAGGCAAACGTCCGGCTCCTTCTCCCACAAGGAAGGGCCCAGCCCTGAAAGCTCTTGCTGCTCTTCACGGTGCCTTGGCGCCCTATCTACAGGCACAACAGCACTGGGGAACTGTGCTTTCCCAGAGACGCAACATCTCATGGCGCTCGGCCGCGGCAGAACCTCTTGCCGAAAAGGCAAACGTCCGGCTCCTTCTCCCACAAGGAAGGGCCCAGCCCTGAAAGCTCTTGCTGCTCTTTACGGTGCCTTGGCGCCCTATCTACAGGCACAACAGCAGTGAGCATCTCTGCTTGCCCAGAGACGCAATATCTCATGGCGCTCGGCCGCGGCAGAGCGTCTTGCCGAAAAGGCAAACGTCCGTCTCCTTCTCCCACAAGGAAGGGCCCAGCCCTGAAAGCTCTTGCTGCTCTTCACGGTGCCTTGGCGCCTTATCTACAGGCACAACAGCACTGGGACCTGTGCTTTCCTAGAGACGCAACATCTCATAGCGCTCGGCAGCGAAAGGGCCTCTTGCCGAGAAGGCAAACGTCCGGCTCCTTCTCCCACAAGGAAGGGCCCAGCCCTGAAAGCTCTTGCTGCTCTTCACCTACCCTTGGCGCCCTATCTACAGGCACAACAGCAGTGGGGATCTGTTCTTTCCCAGAGACGCAACATCTCATGGCGCTTGACTACGGAAGCCTCTTGCCGAGAAGGCAAACGTCCGTCTCCTTCTCCCACAAGGAAGGGCCCAGCCCTGAAAACTCTTGCTGCTCTTCACCTACCCTTGGAACCCTATCTACAGGCACAACAGCACTGGGGAACTGTGCTTTCCCAGACACTCAACATCTCATGGCGCTCGGCCGCGGCAGAGCCTCTTGCCGAAATGGCAAACGTCCGGCTCCTTCTCCCACAAGGAAGGGCCCAGCCCTGAAAGCTCTTGCTGCTCTTCACCTACCCTTGGCGCCCTATCTACAGGCACAACAGCACTGGGGATCTGTGCTTTCCCAGAGACGCAACATCTCATGGCGCTCGGCCGCGGCAGATCCTCTTGCCGAAAAGGCAAACGTCCGTCTCCTTCTCCCACAAGGAAGGGCCCAGCCCTGAAAGCTCTTGCTGCTCTTCACGGTGCCTTGGCGCCCTATCTACAGGCACAACAGCACTGGGGATCTGTGCTTTCCCAGAGACTCAACATCTCATGGCGCTCGGCAGCGAAAGAGCCTCTTGCCGAGAAGGCAAACGTCCGGCTCCTTCTCCCACAAGGAAGGGCCCAGCCCTGAAAGCTCTTGCTGCTCTTCACGGTGCCTTGGCGCCCTATCTACAGGCACAACAGCACTGGGGAACTGTGCTTTCCCAGAGACGCAACATCTCATGGCGCTCGGCCGCGGCAGAACCTCTTGCCGAAAAGGCAAACGTCCGTCTCCATCTCCCACAAGGAAGGGCCCAGCCCTGAATGCTGCTGCTGCTCTTCACCTACCCTTGGCACCCTATCTACAGGCACAACAGCAGTGGGGATCTGTTCTTTCCCAGAGACGCAACATCTCATGGCGCTTGACTACGGAAGCCTCTTGCCGAGAAGGCAAACGTCCGTCTCCTTCTCCCACAAGGAAGGGCCCAGCCCTGAAAACTCTTGCTGCTCTTCACCTACCCTTGGAACCCTATCTACAGGCACAACAGCACTGGGGAACTGTGCTTTCCCAGACACTCAACATCTCATGGCGCTCGGCCGCGGCAGAGCCTCTTGCCGAAATGGCAAACGTCCGGCTCCTTCTCCCACAAGGAAGGGCCCAGCCCTGAAAGCTCTTGCTGCTCTTCACCTACCCTTGGCGCCCTATCTACAGGCACAACAGCACTGGGGATCTGTGCTTTCCCAGAGACGCAACATCTCATGGCGCTCGGCCGCGGCAGATCCTCTTGCCGAAAAGGCAAACGTCCGGCTCCTTCTCCCACAAGGAAGGGCCCAGCCCTGAAAGCTCTTGCTGCTCTTCACGGTGCCTTGGCGCCCTATCTACAGGCACAACAGCACTGGGGATCTGTGCTTTCCCAGAGACTCAACATCTCATGGCGCTCGGCAGCGAAAGAGCCTCTTGCCGAGAAGGCAAACGTCCGGCTCCTTCTCCCACAAGGAAGGGCCCAGCCCTGAAAGCTCTTGCTGCTCTTCACGGTGCCTTGGCGCCCTATCTACAGGCACAACAGCACTGGGGAACTGTGCTTTCCCAGAGACGCAACATCTCATGGCGCTCGGCCGCGGCAGAACCTCTTGCCGAAAAGGCAAACGTCCGGCTCCTTCTCCCACAAGGAAGGGCCCAGCCCTGAAAGCTCTTGCTGCTCTTTACGGTGCCTTGGCGCCCTATCTACAGGCACAACAGCAGTGAGCATCTCTGCTTGCCCAGAGACGCAATATCTCATGGCGCTCGGCCGCGGCAGAGCGTCTTGCCGAAAAGGCAAACGTCCGTCTCCTTCTCCCACAAGGAAGGGCCCAGCCCTGAAAGCTCTTGCTGCTCTTCACGGTGCCTTGGCGCCTTATCTACAGGCACAACAGCACTGGGACCTGTGCTTTCCTAGAGACGCAACATCTCATAGCGCTCGGCAGCGAAAGGGCCTCTTGCCGAGAAGGCAAACGTCCGGCTCCTTCTCCCACAAGGAAGGGCCCAGCCCTGAAAGCTCTTGCTGCTCTTCACCTACCCTTGGCGCCCTATCTACAGGCACAACAGCACTGGGGATCTGTGCTTTCCCAGAGACGCAACATCTCAATGCGCTCGGTCGCGGCAGAACCTCTTGCCGAAAAGGCAAACGTCCGTCTCCTTCTCCCACAGGGAAGGGCCCAGCCCTGAAATCTCTTGCTGCTCTTCACCTACCCTTGGAACCCTATCTACAGGCACAACAGCAGTGGGGATCTGTGCTTTCCCAGAGACGCAACATCTCATGGCGCTCGGCCGCGGCAGAGCCTCTTGCCGAGAAGGCAAACGTCCGGCTCCTTCTCCCACAAGGAAGGGCCCAGCCCTGAAAGCTCTTGCTGCTCTTCACCTACCCTTGGAACCCTATCTACAGGCACAACAGCACTGGGGATCTGTGCTTTCCCAGAGACGCAACATCTCATGGCGCTCGGCCGCGGCAGAGCCTCTTGCCGAAAAGGCAAACGTCCGGCTCCTTCTCCCACAAGGAAGGGCCCAGCCCTGAAAGCTCTTGCTGCTCTTCACGGTGCCTTGGCGCCCTATCTACAGGCACAACAGCAGTGGGCATCTCTGCTTGCCCAGGGACGCAACATCTCATGGCGCTCGGCAGCGGCAGAGCGTCTTGCCGAAAAGGCAAACGTCCGGCTCCTTCTCCCACAAGGAAGGGCCCAGCCCTGAAAGCTCTTGCTGCTCTTCACGGTGCCTTGGCGCCCTATCTACAGGCACAACAGCACTGGGGATCTGTGCTTTCCCAGAGACGCAACATCTCATGGCGCTCGGTCGCAGCAGAACCTCTTGCCGAAAAGGCAAACGTCCGGCTCCTTCTCCCACAAGGAAGGGCCCAGCCCTGAAAGCTCTTGCTGCTCTTCACCAACCCTTGGCGCCCTATCTACAGGCACAACAGCACTGGGGATCTGTGCTTTCCCGGAGACGCAACATCTCATGGCGCTCGGCCGCGGCAGAACCTCTTGCCGAAAAGGCAAACGTCCGTCTCCTTCTCCCACAAGGAAGGGCCCAGCCCTGAAAGCTCTTGCTGCTCTTCACCAACCCTTGGAACCCTATCTACAGGCACAACAGCACTGGGGATCTGTGCTTTCCCAGAGACGCAACATCTCATGGCGCTCGGCAGCGGAAGAGCCTCTTGCCGAAAAGTCAAACGTCCGGCTCCTTCTCCCACAAGGAAGGGCCCAGCCCTGAAAGCTCTTGCTGCTCTTCACGGTGCCTTGGCGCCCTATCTACAGGCACAACAGCAGTGAGCATCTCTGCTTGCCCAGAGACGCAACATCTCATGGCGCTCGGCCGCGGCAGAGCGTCTTGCCGAAAAGGCAAACGTCCGGCTCCTTCTCCCACAAGGAAGGGCCCAGCCCTGAAAGCTCTTGCTGCTCTTCACCTACCCTTGGCGCCCTATCTACAGGCACAAGAGCACTGGGGATCTGTGCTTTCCCAGAGACGCAACATCTCATGGCGGTCGGCCGCGGCAGAGCCTCTTGCCGAAAAGGCAAACGTCCGGCTCCTTCTCCCACAAGGAAGGGCCCAGCCCTGAAAGCTCTTGCTGCTCTTCACGGTGCCTTGGCGCCCTATCTACAGGCACAACAGCACTGGGGATCTGTGCTCTCCCAGAGACGTAACATCTCATGGCGCTCGGCCGCGGCACAGCCTCTTGCCGAAAAGGCAAACGTCCGTCTCCATCTCCCACAAGGAAGGGCCCAGCCCTGAATGCTGCTGCTGCTCTTCACCTACCCTTGGCACCCTATCTACAGGCACAACAGCAGTGGGGATCTGTTCTTTCCCAGAGACGCAACATCTCATGGCGCTTGACTACGGAAGCCTCTTGCCGAGAAGGCAAACGTCCGTCTCCTTCTCCCACAAGGAAGGGCCCAGCCCTGAAAACTCTTGCTGCTCTTCACCTACCCTTGGAACCCTATCTACAGGCACAACAGCACTGGGGAACTGTGCTTTCCCAGACACTCAACATCTCATGGCGCTCGGCCGCGGCAGAGCCTCTTGCCGAAATGGCAAACGTCCGGCTCCTTCTCCCACAAGGAAGGGCCCAGCCCTGAAAGCTCTTGCTGCTCTTCACCTACCCTTGGCGCCCTATCTACAGGCACAACAGCACTGGGGATCTGTGCTTTCCCAGAGACGCAACATCTCATGGCGCTCGGCCGCGGCAGATCCTCTTGCCGAAAAGGCAAACGTCCGGCTCCTTCTCCCACAAAGAAGGGCCCAGCCCTGAAAGCTCTTGCTGCTCTTCACGGTGCCTTGGCGCCCTATCTACAGGCACAACAGCACTGGGGATCTGTGCTTTCCCAGAGACTCAACATCTCATGGCGCTCGGCAGCGAAAGAGCCTCTTGCCGAGAAGGCAAACGTCCGGCTCCTTCTCCCACAAGGAAGGGCCCAGCCCTGAAAGCTCTTGCTGCTCTTCACGGTGCCTTGGCGCCCTATCTACAGGCACAACAGCACTGGGGAACTGTGCTTTCCCAGAGACGCAACATCTCATGGCGCTCGGCCGCGGCAGAACCTCTTGCCGAAAAGGCAAACGTCCGGCTCCTTCTCCCACAAGGAAGGGCCCAGCCCTGAAAGCTCTTGCTGCTCTTTACGGTGCCTTGGCGCCCTATCTACAGGCACAACAGCAGTGAGCATCTCTGCTTGCCCAGAGACGCAATATCTCATGGCGCTCGGCCGCGGCAGAGCGTCTTGCCGAAAAGGCAAACGTCCGTCTCCTTCTCCCACAAGGAAGGGCCCAGCCCTGAAAGCTCTTGCTGCTCTTCACGGTGCCTTGGCGCCTTATCTACAGGCACAACAGCACTGGGACCTGTGCTTTCCTAGAGACGCAACATCTCATAGCGCTCGGCAGCGAAAGGGCCTCTTGCCGAGAAGGCAAACGTCCGGCTCCTTCTCCCACAAGGAAGGGCCCAGCCCTGAAAGCTCTTGCTGCTCTTCACCTACCCTTGGCGCCCTATCTACAGGCACAACAGCACTGGGGATCTGTGCTTTCCCAGAGACGCAACATCTCAATGCGCTCGGTCGCGGCAGAACCTCTTGCCGAAAAGGCAAACGTCCGTCTCCTTCTCCCACAGGGAAGGGCCCAGCCCTGAAATCTCTTGCTGCTCTTCACCTACCCTTGGAACCCTATCTACAGGCACAACAGCAGTGGGGATCTGTGCTTTCCCAGAGACGCAACATCTCATGGCGCTCGGCCGCGGCAGAGCCTCTTGCGAGAAGGCAAACGTCCGGCTCCTTCTCCCACAAGGAAGGGCCCAGCCCTGAAAGCTCTTGCTGCTCTTCACCTACCCTTGGAACCCTATCTACAGGCACAACAGCACTGGGGATCTGTGCTTTCCCAGAGACGCAACATCTCATGGCGCTCGGCCGCGGCAGAGCCTCTTGCCGAAAAGGCAAACGTCCGGCTCCTTCTCCCACAAGGAAGGGCCCAGCCCTGAAAGCTCTTGCTGCTCTTCACGGTGCCTTGGCGCCCTATCTACAGGCACAACAGCAGTGGGCATCTCTGCTTGCCCAGGGACGCAACATCTCATGGCGCTCGGCCGCGGCAGAGCGTCTTGCCGAAAAGGCAAACGTCCGGCTCCTTCTCCCACAAGGAAGGGCCCCAGCCCTGAAAGCTCTTGCTGCTCTTCACGGTGCCTTGGCGCCCTATCTACAGGCACAACAGCACTGGGGATCTGTGCTTTCCCAGAGACGCAACATCTCATGGCGCTCGGTCGCAGCAGAACCTCTTGCCGAAAAGGCAAACGTCCGGCTCCTTCTCCCACAAGGAAGGGCCCAGCCCTGAAAGCTCTTGCTGCTCTTCACCAACCCTTGGCGCCCTATCTACAGGCACAACAGCACTGGGGATCTGTGCTTTCCCGGAGACGCAACATCTCATGGCGCTCGGCCCGCGGCAGAACCTCTTGCCGAAAAGGCAAACGTCGGCTCCTTCTCCCACAAGGAAGGGCCCAGCCCTGAAAGCTCTTGCTGCTCTTCACCAACCCTTGGAACCCTATCTACAGGCACAACAGCACTGGGGATCTGTGCTTTCCCAGAGACGCAACATCTCATGGCGCTCGGCAGCGGAAGAGCCTCTTGCCGAAAAGTCAAACGTCCGGCTCCTTCTCCCACAAGGAAGGGCCCAGCCCTGAAAGCTCTTGCTGCTCTTCACGGTGCCTTGGCGCCCTATCTACAGGCACAACAGCAGTGAGCATCTCTGCTTGCCCAGAGACGCAACATCTCATGGCGCTCGGCCGCGGCAGAGCGTCTTGCCGAAAAGGCAAACGTCCGGCTCCTTCTCCCACAAGGAAGGGCCCAGCCCTGAAAGCTCTTGCTGCTCTTCACCTACCCTTGGCGCCCTATCTACAGGCACAAGAGCACTGGGGATCTGTGCTTTCCCAGAGACGCAACATCTCATGGCGGTCGGCCGCGGCAGAGCCTCTTGCCGAAAAGGCAAACGTCCGGCTCCTTCTCCCACAAGGAAGGGCCCAGCCCTGAAAGCTCTTGCTGCTCTTCACGGTGCCTTGGCGCCCTATCTACAGGCACAACAGCACTGGGGATCTGTGCTCTCCCAGAGACGTAACATCTCATGGCGCTCGGCCGCGGCACAGCCTCTTGCCGAAAAGGCAAACGTCCGTCTCCATCTCCCACAAGGAAGGGCCCAGCCCTGAATGCTGCTGCTGCTCTTCACCTACCCTTGGCACCCTATCTACAGGCACAACAGCAGTGGGGATCTGTTCTTTCCCAGAGACGCAACATCTCATGGCGCTTGACTACGGAAGCCTCTTGCCGAGAAGGCAAACGTCCGTCTCCTTCTCCCACAAGGAAGGGCCCAGCCCTGAAAACTCTTGCTGCTCTTCACCTACCCTTGGAACCCTATCTACAGGCACAACAGCACTGGGGAACTGTGCTTTCCCAGACACTCAACATCTCATGGCGCTCGGCCGCGGCAGAGCCTCTTGCCGAAATGGCAAACGTCCGGCTCCTTCTCCCACAAGGAAGGGCCCAGCCCTGAAAGCTCTTGCTGCTCTTCACCTACCCTTGGCGCCCTATCTACAGGCACAACAGCACTGGGGATCTGTGCTTTCCCAGAGACGCAACATCTCATGGCGCTCGGCCGCGGCAGATCCTCTTGCCGAAAAGGCAAACGTCGGCTCCTTCTCCCACAAGGAAGGGCCCAGCCCTGAAAGCTCTTGCTGCTCTTCACGGTGCCTTGGCGCCCTATCTACAGGCACAACAGCACTGGGGATCTGTGCTTTCCCAGAGACTCAACATCTCATGGCGCTCGGCAGCGAAAGAGCCTCTTGCCGAGAAGGCAAACGTCCGGCTCCTTCTCCCACAAGGAAGGGCCCAGCCCTGAAAGCTCTTGCTGCTCTTCACGGTGCCTTGGCGCCCTATCTACAGGCACAACAGCACTGGGGAACTGTGCTTTCCCAGAGACGCAACATCTCATGGCGCTCGGCCGCGGCAGAACCTCTTGCCGAAAAGGCAAACGTCCGGCTCCTTCTCCCACAAGGAAGGGCCCAGCCCTGAAAGCTCTTGCTGCTCTTTACGGTGCCTTGGCGCCCTATCTACAGGCACAACAGCAGTGAGCATCTCTGCTTGCCCAGAGACGCAATATCTCATGGCGCTCGGCCGCGGCAGAGCGTCTTGCCGAAAAGGCAAACGTCCGTCTCCTTCTCCCACAAGGAAGGGCCCAGCCCTGAAAGCTCTTGCTGCTCTTCACGGTGCCTTGGCGCCTTATCTACAGGCACAACAGCACTGGGACCTGTGCTTTCCTAGAGACGCAACATCTCATAGCGCTCGGCAGCGAAAGGGCCTCTTGCCGAGAAGGCAAACGTCCGGCTCCTTCTCCCACAAGGAAGGGCCCAGCCCTGAAAGCTCTTGCTGCTCTTCACCTACCCTTGGCGCCCTATCTACAGGCACAACAGCACTGGGGATCTGTGCTTTCCCAGAGACGCAACATCTCAATGCGCTCGGTCGCGGCAGAACCTCTTGCCGAAAAGGCAAACGTCCGTCTCCTTCTCCCACAGGGAAGGGCCAGCCCTGAAATCTCTTGCTGCTCTTCACCTACCCTTGGAACCCTATCTACAGGCACAACAGCAGTGGGGATCTGTGCTTTCCCAGAGACGCAACATCTCATGGCGCTCGGCCGCGGCAGAGCCTCTTGCCGAGAAGGCAAACGTCCGGCTCCTTCTCCCACAAGGAAGGGCCCAGCCCTGAAAGCTCTTGCTGCTCTTCACCTACCCTTGGAACCCTATCTACAGGCACAACAGCACTGGGGATCTGTGCTTTCCCAGAGACGCAACATCTCATGGCGCTCGGCCGCGGCAGAGCCTCTTGCCGAAAAGGCAAACGTCCGGCTCCTTCTCCCACAAGGAAGGGCCCAGCCCTGAAAGCTCTTGCTGCTCTTCACGGTGCCTTGGCGCCCTATCTACAGGCACAACAGCAGTGGGCATCTCTGCTTGCCCAGGGACGCAACATCTCATGGCGCTCGGCCGCGGCAGAGCGTCTTGCCGAAAAGGCAAACGTCCGGCTCCTTCTCCCACAAGGAAGGGCCCAGCCCTGAAAGCTCTTGCTGCTCTTCACGGTGCCTTGGCGCCCTATCTACAGGCACAACAGCACTGGGGATCTGTGCTTTCCCAGAGACGCAACATCTCATGGCGCTCGGTCGCAGCAGAACCTCTTGCCGAAAAGGCAAACGTCCGGCTCCTTCTCCCACAAGGAAGGGCCCAGCCCTGAAAGCTCTTGCTGCTCTTCACCAACCCTTGGCGCCCTATCTACAGGCACAACAGCACTGGGGATCTGTGCTTTCCCGGAGACGCAACATCTCATGGCGCTCGGCCGCGGCAGAACCTCTTGCCGAAAAGGCAAACGTCCGGCTCCTTCTCCCACAAGGAAGGGCCCAGCCCTGAAAGCTCTTGCTGCTCTTCACCAACCCTTGGAACCCTATCTACAGGCACAACAGCACTGGGGATCTGTGCTTTCCCAGAGACGCAACATCTCATGGCGCTCGGCAGCGGAAGAGCCTCTTGCCGAAAAGTCAAACGTCCGGCTCCTTCTCCCACAAGGAAGGGCCCAGCCCTGAAAGCTCTTGCTGCTCTTCACGGTGCCTTGGCGCCCTATCTACAGGCACAACAGCAGTGAGCATCTCTGCTTGCCCAGAGACGCAACATCTCATGGCGCTCGGCCCGCATGGCGCTCGGCCGCGGCAGAGCGTCTTGCCGAAAAGGCAAACGTCCGGCTCCTTCTCCCACAAGGAAGGGCCCCAGCCCTGAAAGCTCTTGCTGCTCTTCACCTACCCTTGGCGCCCTATCTACAGGCACAAGAGCACTGGGGATCTGTGCTTTCCCAGAGACGCAACATCTCATGGCGGTCGGCCGCGGCAGAGCCTCTTGCCGAAAAGGCAAACGTCCGGCTCCTTCTCCCACAAGGAAGGGCCCAGCCCTGAAAGCTCTTGCTGCTCTTCACGGTGCCTTGGCGCCCTATCTACAGGCACAACAGCACTGGGGATCTGTGCTCTCCCAGAGACGTAACATCTCATGGCGCTCGGCCGCGGCACAGCCTCTTGCCGAAAAGGCAAACGTCCGTCTCCATCTCCCACAAGGAAGGGCCCAGCCCTGAATGCTGCTGCTGCTCTTCACCTACCCTTGGCACCCTATCTACAGGCACAACAGCAGTGGGGATCTGTTCTTTCCCAGAGACGCAACATCTCATGGCGCTTGACTACGGAAGCCTCTTGCCGAGAAGGCAAACGTCCGTCTCCTTCTCCCACAAGGAAGGGCCCAGCCCTGAAAACTCTTGCTGCTCTTCACCTACCCTTGGAACCCTATTCTACAGGCACAACAGCACTGGGGAACTGTGCTTTCCCAGACACTCAACATCTCATGGCGCTCGGCCGCGGCAGAGCCTCTTGCCGAAATGGCAAACGTCCGGCTCCTTCTCCCACAAGGAAGGGCCCAGCCCTGAAAGCTCTTGCTGCTCTTCACCTACCCTTGGCGCCCTATCTACAGGCACAACAGCACTGGGGATCTGTGCTTTCCCAGAGACGCAACATCTCATGGCGCTCGGCCGCGGCAGATCCTCTTGCCGAAAAGGCAAACGTCCGGCTCCTTCTCCCACAAGGAAGGGCCCAGCCCTGAAAGCTCTTGCTGCTCTTCACGGTGCCTTGGCGCCCTATCTACAGGCACAACAGCAGTGGGGATCTGTGCTTTCCCAGAGAGTCAACATCTCATGGCGCTCGGCAGCGAAAGAGCCTCTTGCCGAGAAGGCAAACGTCCGGCTCCTTCTCCCACAAGGAAGGGCCCAGCCCTGAAAGCTCTTGCTGCTCTTCACCTACCCTTGGGAACCCTATCTAGAGGCACAACAGCACTGGGGATCTGTGCTTTCCCAGAGACGCAACATCTCATAGCGCTCGGCAGCGGCAGAGCCTCTTGCCGAAAAGGCAAACGTCCGTCTCCTTCTCCCACAAGGAAGGGCCCAGCCCTGAAAGCTCTTGCTGCTCTTCACGGTGCCTTGGCGCCCTATCTACAGGCACAACAGCACTGGGGATCTGTGCTTTCCCAGAGACGCAACATCTCATGGCGCTCGGCAGCGAAAGAGCCTCTTACCGAGAAGGCAAACGTCCGGCTCCTTCTCCCACAAGGAAGGGCCCAGCCCTGAAAGCTCTTGCTGCTCTTCACGGTGCCTTGGAACCCTATCTACAGGCACAACAGCAGTGGCGATCTGTGCTTTCCCAGAGACGCAACATCTCATGGCGCTCGGCCGCGGCAGAGCCTTTTACCGAGAAGGCAAACGTCGGGCTCCTTCTCCCACAAGGAAGGGCCCAGCCCTGAAAGCTCTTGCTGCTCTTCACCTACCCTTGGAACCCTATCTACAGGCACAACAGCACTGGGGAACTGTGCTTTCCCAGACACTCAACATCTCATGGCGCTCGGCCGCGGCAGAGCCTCTTGCCGAAATGGCAAACGTCCGGCTCCTTCTCCCACAAGGAAGGGCCCAGCCCTGAAAGCTCTTGCTGCTCTTCACCTACCCTTGGCGCCCTATCTACAGGCACAACAGCACTGGGGATCTGTGCTTTCCCAGAGACGCAACATGTCATGTCGCTCGGCCGCGGCAGAGCCTCTTGCCGAAAAGGCAAACGTCCGGCTCCTTCTCCCACAAGGAAGGGCCCAGCCCTGAAAGCTCTTGCTGCTTCCTCACGGTGCCTTTGCGCCCTATCTACAGGCACAACAGCAGTGGGGATCTGTGCTTTCCCAGAGACTCAACATCTCATGGCGCTCGGCAGCGAAAGAGCCTCTTGCCGAGAAGGCAAACGTCCGGCTCCTTCTCCCACAAGGAAGGGCCCAGCCCTGAAAGCTCTTGCTGCTCTTCACCTACCCTTGGAACCCTATCTACAGGCACAACAGCACTGGGGATCTGTGCTTTCCCAGAGACGCAACATGTCATGTCGCTCGGCAGCGGCAGAGCCTCTTACCGAGAAGGCAAACGTTCCGGCTCCTTCTCCCACAAGGAAGGGCCCCAGCCCTGAAAGCTCTTGCTGCTCTTCACGGTGCCTTGGCGCCCTATCTACAGCCACAACAGCACTGGGGAACTGTGCTTTCCCAGACACTCAAAATGTCATGTCGCTCGGCCACGGCAGAGCCTCTTACCGAGAAGGCAAACGTCCGGCTCCTTCTCCCACAAGGAAGGGCCCAGCCCTGAAAGCTCTTGCTGCTCTTCACGGTGCCTTGGCGCCATATCTACAGGCACAACAGCACTGGGGATCTGTGCTTTCCCAGAGACTCAACATCTCATGGCGCTCGGCAGCGAAAGAGCCTCTTGCCGAGAAGGCTAACGTCCGGCTCCTTCTCCCACAAGGGAAGGGCCCAGCCCTGAAAGCTCTTGCTGCTCTTCACCTACCCTTGGCGCCCTATCTACAGGCACAACAGCACTGGGGATCTGTGCTTTCCCAGAGACGCAACATCTCATGGCGCTCGGCAGCGAATGAGCCTCTTGCCGAGAAGGCAAACGTCTCCGGCTCCTTCTCCCACAAGGAAGGGCCCAGCCCTGAAAGCTCTTGCTGCTCTTCACGGTGCCTTGGCGCCATATCTACAGGCACAACAGCACTGGGGATCTGTGCTTTCCCAGAGACTCAACATCTCATGGCGCTCGGCAGCGAAAGAGCCTCTTGCCGAAAAGGCAAACGTCCGGCTCCTTCTCCCACAAGGAAGGGCCCAGCCCTGAAAGCTCTTGCTGCTCTTCACCTACCCTTGGAACCCTATCTAGAGGCACAACAGCACTGGGGGATCTGTGCTTTCCCAGAGACGCAACATCTCATGGCGCTCGGCATCGAATGAGCCTCTTGCCGAGAAGGCAAACGTCCGGCTCCTTCTCCCACAAGGAAGGGCCCAGCCCTGAAAGCTCTTGCTGCTCTTCACGGTGCCTTGGCACCTTATCTACAGGCACAACAGCACTGGGGATCTGTGCTTTCCCAGAGACGCAACATCTCATAGCGCTCGGCAGCGAAAGAGCCTCTTGCCGAGAAGGCAAACGTCCGGCTCCTTCTCCCACAAGGAAGGGCCCAGCCCTGAAAGCTCTTGCTGCTCTTCACCTACCCTTGGAGCCCTATCTAGAGGCACAACAGCACTGGGGATCTGTGCTTTCCCAGAGACGCAACATCTCATAGCGCTCGGCCGCGGCAGAGCCTCTTGCCGAAAAGGGCAAACGTCCGTCTCCTTCTCCCACAAGGAAGGGCCCAGCCCTGAAAGCTCTTGCTGCTCTTCACGGTGCCTTGGCGCCCTATCTACAGGCACAACAGCACTGGGGATCTGTGCTTTCCCAGAGACTCAACATCTCATGGCGCTCGGCAGCGAAAGAGCCTCTTGCCAAGAAGGCAAACGTCCGGCTCCTTCTCCCACAAGGAAGGGCCCAGCCCTGAAAGCTCTTGCTGCTCTTCACGGTGCCTTGGCGCCCTATCTACAGGCACAACAGCACTGGGGAACTGTGCTTTCCCAGAGACGCAACATCTCATGGCGCTCGGCCGCGGCAGAACCTCTTGCCGAAAAGGCAAACGTCCGGCTCCTTCTCCCACAAGGAAGGGCCCAGCCCTGAAAGCTCTTGCTGCTCTTTACGGTGCCTTGGCGCCCTATCTACAGGCACAACAGCAGTGAGCATCTCTGCTTGCCCAGAGACGCAACATCTCATGGCGCTCGGCCGCGGCAGAGCTTCTTGCCGAAAAGGCAAACGTCCGGCTCCTTCTCCCACAAGGAAGGGCCCAGCCCTGAAAGCTCTTGCTGCTCTTCACCTACCCTTGGCGCCCTATCTACAGGCACAAGAGCACTGGGGATCTGTGCTTTCCCAGAGACGCAACATCTCATGGCGGTCGGCCGCGGCAGAGCCTCTTGCCGAAAAGGCAAACGTCCGGCTCCTTCTCCCACAAGGAAGGGCCCAGCCCTGAAAGCTCTTGCTGCTCTTCACCAACCCTTGGCGCCCTATCTACAGGCACAACAGCACTGGGGATCTGTGCTTTCCCGGAGATGCAACATCTCATGGCGCTCGGCCGCGGCAGAACCTCTTGCCGAAAAGGCAAACGTCCGGCTCCTTCTCCCACAAGGAAGGGCCCAGCCCTGAAAGTTCTTGCTGCTCTTCACCAACCCTTGGAACCCTATCTACAGGCACAACAGCACTGGGGATCTGTGCTTTCCCAGAGACGCAACATCTCATGGCGCTCGGCAGCGGAAGAGCCTCTTGCCGAAAAGTCAAACGTCCGGCTCCTTCTCCCACAAGGAAGGGCCCAGCCCTGAAAGCTCTTGCTGCTCTTCACGGTGCCTTGGCGCCCTATCTACAGGCACAACAGCAGTGAGCATCTCTGCTTGCCCAGAGACGCAACATCTCATGGCGCTCGGCCGCGGCAGAGCGTCTTGCCGAAAAGGCAAACGTCCGGCTCCTTCTCCCACAAGGAAGGGCCCAGCCCTGAAAGCTCTTGCTGCTCTTCACGGTGCCTTGGCGCCCTATCTACAGGCACAACAGCACTGGGGATCTGTGCTCTCCCAGAGACGTAACATCTCATGGCGCTCGGCCGCGGCACAGCCTCTTGCCGAAAAGGCAAACGTCCGTCTCCATCTCCCACAAGGAAGGGCCCAGCCCTGAATGCTGCTGCTGCTCTTCACCTACCCTTGGCACCCTATCTACAGGCACAACAGCAGTGGGGATCCGTTCTTTCCCAGAGACGCAACATCTCATGGCGCTTGACTGCGGAAGCCTCTTGCCGAGAAGGCAAACGTCCGTCTCCTTCTCCCACAAGGAAGGGCCCAGCCCTGAAAACTCTTGCTGCTCTTCACCTACCCTTGGAACCCTATCTACAGGCACAACAGCACTGGGGAACTGTGCTTTCCCAGACACTCAACATCTCATGGCGCTCGGCCGCGGCATAGCCTCTTGCCGAAATGGCAAACGTCCGGCTCCTTCTCCCACAAGGAAGGGCCCAGCCCTGAAAGCTCTTGCTGCTCTTCACCTACCCTTGGCGCCCTATCTACAGGCACAACAGCACTGGGGATCTGTGCTTTCCCAGAGACGCAACATCTCATGGCGCTCGGCCGCGGCAGATCCTCTTGCCGAAAAGGCAAACGTCCGGCTCCTTCTCCCACAAGGAAGGGCCCAGCCCTGAAAGCTCTTGCTGCTCTTCACGGTGCCTTGGCGCCCTATCTACAGGCACAACAGCAGTGGGGATCTGTGCTTTCCCAGAGACGCAACATCTCATGGCGCTCGGCCGCGGCAGATCCTCTTGCCGAGAAGGCAAACGTCCGGCTCCTTCTCCCACAAGGAAGGGCCCAGCCCTGAAAGCTCTTGCTGCTCTTCACCTACCCTTGGAACCCTATCTAGAGGCACAACAGCACTGGGGATCTGTGCTTTCCCAGAGACGCAACATCTCATAGCGCTCGGCAGCGGCAGAGCCTCTTGCCGAAAAGGCAAACGTCCGTCTCCTTCTCCCACAAGGAAGGGCCCAGCCCTGAAAGCTCTTGCTGCTCTTCACGGTGCCTTGGCGCCCTATCTACAGGCACAACAGCACTGGGGATCTGTGCTTTCCCAGAGACGCAACATCTCATGGCGCTCGGCAGCGAAAGAGCCTCTTGCCGAGAAGGCAAACGTCCGGCTCCTTCTCCCACAAGGAAGGGCCCAGCCCTGAAAGCTCTTGCTGCTCTTCACCTACCCTTGGAACCCTATCTAGAGGCACAACAGCAGTGGCGATCTGTGCTTTCCCAGAGACGCAACATCTCATGGCGCTCGGCCGCGGCAGAGCCTTTTACCGAGAAGGCAAACGTCCGGCTCCTTCTCCCACAAGGAAGGGCCCAGCCCTGAAAGCTCTTGCTGCTCTTCACCTACCCTTGGAACCCTATCTACAGGCACAACAGCACTGGGGAACTGTGCTTTCCCAGACACTCAACATCTCATGGCGCTCGGCCGCGGCAGAGCCTCTTGCCGAAATGGCAAACGTCCGGCTCCTTCTCCCACAAGGAAGGGCCCAGCCCTGAAAGCTCTTGCTGCTCTTCACCTACCCTTGGCGCCCTATCTACAGGCACAACAGCACTGGGGATCTGTGCTTTCCCAGAGACGCAACATGTCATGTCGCTCGGCCGCGGCAGAGCCTCTTGCCGAAAAGGCAAACGTCCGGCTCCTTCTCCCACAAGGAAGGGCCCAGCCCTGAAAGCTCTTGCTGCTCCTCACGGTGCCTTGGCGCCCTATCTACAGGCACAACAGCAGTGGGGATCTGTGCTTTCCCAGAGACTCAACATCTCATGGCGCTCGGCAGCGAAAGAGCCTCTTGCCGAGAAGGCAAACGTCCGGCTCCTTCTCCCACAAGGAAGGGCCCAGCCCTGAAAGCTCTTGCTGCTCTTCACCTACCCTTGGCGCCCTATCTACAGGCACAACAGCACTGGGGATCTGTGCTTTCCCAGAGACGCAACATCTCATGGCGCTCGGCAGCGAATGAGCCTCTTGCCGAGAAGGCAAACGTCCGGCTCCTTCTCCCACAAGGAAGGGCCCAGCCCTGAAAGCTCTTGCTGCTCTTCACGGTGCCTTGGCGCCCTATCTACAGGCACAACAGCACTGGGGATCTGTGCTTTCCCAGAGACTCAACATCTCATGGCGCTCGGCAGCGAAAGAGCCTCTTGCCGAAAAGGCAAACGTCCGGCTCCTTCTCCCACAAGGAAGGGCCCAGCCCTGAAAGCTCTTGCTGCTCTTCACCTACCCTTGGAACCCTATCTAGAGGCACAACAGCACTGGGGATCTGTGCTTTCCCAGAGACGCAACATCTCATGGCGCTCGGCAGCGAATGAGCCTCTTGCCGAGAAGGCAAACGTCCGGCTCCTTATCCCACAAGGAAGGGCCCAGCCCTGAAAGCTCTTGCTGCTCTTCACGGTGCCTTGGCACCTTATCTACAGGCACAACAGCACTGGGGATCTGTGCTTTCCCAGAGACGCAACATCTCATAGCGCTCGGCAGCGAAAGAGCCTCTTGCCGAGAAGGCAAACGTCCGGCTCCTTCTCCCACAAGGAAGGGCCCAGCCCTGAAAGCTCTTGCTGCTCTTCACCTACCCTTGGAGCCCTATCTACAGGCACAACAGCACTGGGGATCTGTGCTTTCCCAGAGACGCAACATCTCATAGCGCTCGGCCGCGGCAGAGCCTGTTGCCGAAAAGGCAAACGTCCGTCTCCTTCTCCCACAAGGAAGGGCCCAGCCCTGAAAGCTCTTGCTGCTCTTCACGGTGCCTTGGCGCCCTATCTACAGGCACAACAGCACTGGGGATCTGTGCTTTCCCAGAGACTCAACATCTCATGGCGCTCGGCAGCGAAAGAGCCTCTTGCCGAGAAGGCAAACGTCCGGCTCCTTCTCCCACAAGGAAGGGCCCAGCCCTGAAAGCTCTTGCTGCTCTTCACGGTGCCTTGGCGCCCTATCTACAGGCACAACAGCACTGGGGAACTGTGCTTTCCCAGAGACGCAACATCTCATGGCGCTCGGCCGCGGCAGAACCTCTTGCCGAAAAGGCAAACGTCCGGCTCCTTCTCCCACAAGGAAGGGCCCAGCCCTGAAAACTCTTGCTGCTCTTCACCTACCCTTGGAACCCTATCTACAGGCACAACAGCACTGGGGAACTGTGCTTTCCCAGACACTCAACATCTCATGGCGCTCGGCCGCGGCAGAGCCTCTTGCCGAAATGGCAAACGTCCGGCTCCTTCTCCCACAAGGAAGGGCCCAGCCCTGAAAGCTCTTGCTGCTCTTCACCTACCCTTGGCGCCCTATCTACAGGCACAACAGCACTGGGGATCTGTGCTTTCCCAGAGACGCAACATCTCATGGCGCTCGGCCGCGGCAGATCCTCTTGCCGAAAAGGCAAACGTCCGGCTCCTTCTCCCACAAGGAAGGGCCCAGCCCTGAAAGCTCTTGCTGCTCTTCACGGTGCCTTGGCGCCCTATCTACAGGCACAACAGCAGTGGGGATCTGTGCTTTCCCAGAGACGCAACATCTCATGGCGCTCGGCCGCGGCAGATCCTCTTGCCGAGAAGGCAAACGTCCGGCTCCTTCTCCCACAAGGAAGGGCCCAGCCCTGAAAGCTCTTGCTGCTCTTCACCTACCCTTGGAACCCTATCTAGAGGCACAACAGCACTGGGGATCTGTGCTTTCCCAGAGACGCAACATCTCATAGCGCTCGGCAGCGGCAGAGCCTCTTGCCGAAAAGGCAAACGTCCGTCTCCTTCTCCCACAAGGAAGGGCCCAGCCCTGAAAGCTCTTGCTGCTCTTCACGGTGCCTTGGCGCCCTATCTACAGGCACAACAGCACTGGGGATCTGTGCTTTCCCAGAGACGCAACATCTCATGGCGCTCGGCAGCGAAAGAGCCTCTTGCCGAGAAGGCAAACGTCCGGCTCCTTCTCCCACAAGGAAGGGCCCAGCCCTGAAAGCTCTTGCTGCTCTTCACGGTGCCTTGGAACCCTATCTACAGGCACAACAGCAGTGGCGATCTGTGCTTTCCCAGAGACGCAACATCTCATGGCGCTCGGCCGCGGCAGAGCCTTTTACCGAGAAGGCAAACGTCCGGCTCCTTCTCCCACAAGGAAGGGCCCAGCCCTGAAAGCTCTTGCTGCTCTTCACCTACCCTTGGAACCCTATCTACAGGCACAACAGCACTGGGGAACTGTGCTTTCCCAGACACTCAACATCTCATGGCGCTCGGCCGCGGCAGAGCCTCTTGCCGAAATGGCAAACATCCGGCTCCTTCTCCCACAAGGAAGGGCCCAGCCCTGAAAGCTCTTGCTGCTCTTCACCTACCCTTGGCGCCCTATCTACAGGCACAACAGCAGTGGGGATCTGTGCTTTCCCAGAGACGCAACATGTCATGTCGCTCGGCCGCGGCAGAGCCTCTTGCCGAAAAGGCAAACGTCCGGCTCCTTCTCCCACAAGGAAGGGCCCAGCCCTGAAAGCTCTTGCTGCTCCTCACGGTGCCTTTGCGCCCTATCTACAGGCACAACAGCAGTGGGGATCTGTGCTTTCCCAGAGACTCAACATCTCATGGCGCTCGGCAGCGAAAGAGCCTCTTGCCGAGAAGGCAAACGTCCGGCTCCTTCTCCCACAAGGAAGGGCCCAGCCCTGAAAGCTCTTGCTGCTCTTCACCTACCCTTGGAACCCTATCTACAGGCACAACAGCAGTGGGGATCTGTGCTTTCCCAGAGACTCAACATCTCATGGCGCTCGGCAGCGAAAGAGCCTCTTGCCGAGAAGGCAAACGTCCGGCTCCTTCTCCCACAAGGAAGGGCCCAGCCCTGAAAGCTCTTGCTGCTCTTCACCTACCCTTGGCGCCCTATCTACAGGCACAACAGCACTGGGGATCTGTGCTTTCCCAGAGACGCAACATCTCATGGCGCTCGGCAGCGAATGAGCCTCTTGCCGAGAAGGCAAACGTCCGGCTCCTTCTCCCACAAGGAAGGGCCCAGCCCTGAAAGCTCTTGCTGCTCTTCACGGTGCCTTGGCGCCCTATCTACAGGCACAACAGCACTGGGGATCTGTGCTTTCCCAGAGACTCAACATCTCATGGCGCTCGGCAGCGAAAGAGCCTCTTGCCGAAAAGGCAAACGTCCGGCTCCTTCTCCCACAAGGAAGGGCCCAGCCCTGAAAGCTCTTGCTGCTCTTCACCTACCCTTGGAACCCTATCTAGAGGCACAACAGCACTGGGGATCTGTGCTTTCCCAGAGACGCAACATCTCATGGCGCTCGGCAGCGAAAGAGCCTCTTGCCGAGAAGGCAAACGTCCGGCTCCTTCTCCCACAAGGAAGGGCCCAGCCCTGAAAGCTCTTGCTGCTCTTCACGGTGCCTTGGCGCCCTATCTACAGGCACAACAGCACTGGGGATCTGTGCTTTCCCAGAGACGCAACATCTCATGGCGCTCGGCCGCGGCAGATCCTCTTGCCGAGAAGGCAAACGTCCGGCTCCTTCTCCCACAAGGAAGGGCCCAGCCCTGAAAGCTCTTGCTGCTCTTCACCTACCCTTGGAACCCTATCTAGAGGCACAACAGCACTGGGGATCTGTGCTTTCCCAGAGACGCAACATCTCATAGCGCTCGGCAGCGGCAGAGCCTCTTGCCGAAAAGGCAAACGTCCGTCTCCTTCTCCCACAAGGAAGGGCCCAGCCCTGAAAGCTCTTGCTGCTCTTCACGGTGCCTTGGCGCCCTATCTACAGGCACAACAGCACTGGGGATCTGTGCTTTCCCAGAGACGCAACATCTCATGGCGCTCGGCAGCGAAAGAGCCTCTTGCCGAGAAGGCAAACGTCCGGCTCCTTCTCCCACAAGGAAGGGCCCAGCCCTGAAAGCTCTTGCTGCTCTTCACCTACCCTTGGAACCCTATCTACAGGCACAACAGCAGTGGCGATCTGTGCTTTCCCAGAGACGCAACATCTCATGGCGCTCGGCCGCGGCAGAGCCTTTTACCGAGAAGGCAAACGTCCGGCTCCTTCTCCCACAAGGAAGGGCCCAGCCCTGAAAGCTCTTGCTGCTCTTCACCTACCCTTGGAACCCTATCTACAGGCACAACAGCACTGGGGAACTGTGCTTTCCCAGACACTCAACATCTCATGGCGCTCGGCCGCGGCAGAGCCTCTTGCCGAAATGGCAAACGTCCGGCTCCTTCTCCCACAAGGAAGGGCCCAGCCCTGAAAGCTCTTGCTGCTCTTCACCTACCCTTGGCGCCCTATCTACAGGCACAACAGCACTGGGGATCTGTGCTTTCCCAGAGACGCAACATGTCATGTCGCTCGGCCGCGGCAGAGCCTCTTGCCGAAAAGGCAAACGTCCGGCTCCTTCTCCCACAAGGAAGGGCCCAGCCCTGAAAGCTCTTGCTGCTCCTCACGGTGCCTTTGCGCCCTATCTACAGGCACAACAGCAGTGGGGATCTGTGCTTTCCCAGAGACTCAACATCTCATGGCGCTCGGCAGCGAAAGAGCCTCTTGCCGAGAAGGCAAACGTCCGTCTCCTTCTCCCACAAGGAAGGGCCCAGCCCTGAAAGCTCTTGCTGCTCTTCACCTACCCTTGGAACCCTATCTACAGGCACAACAGCAGTGGGGATCTGTGCTTTCCCAGAGACTCAACATCTCATGGCGCTCGGCAGCGAAAGAGCCTCTTGCCGAGAAGGCAAACGTCCGGCTCCTTCTCCCACAAGGAAGGGCCCAGCCCTGAAAGCTCTTGCTGCTCTTCACCTACCCTTGGCGCCCTATCTACAGGCACAACAGCACTGGGGATCTGTGCTTTCCCAGAGACGCAACATCTCATGGCGCTCGGCAGCGAATGAGCCTCTTGCCGAGAAGGCAAACGTCCGGCTCCTTCTCCCACAAGGAAGGGCCCAGCCCTGAAAGCTCTTGCTGCTCTTCACGGTGCCTTGGCGCCCTATCTACAGGCACAACAGCACTGGGGATCTGTGCTTTCCCAGAGACTCAACATCTCATGGCGCTCGGCAGCGAAAGAGCCTCTTGCCGAAAAGGCAAACGTCCGGCTCCTTCTCCCACAAGGAAGGGCCCAGCCCTGAAAGCTCTTGCTGCTCTTCACCTACCCTTGGAACCCTATCTAGAGGCACAACAGCACTGGGGATCTGTGCTTTCCCAGAGACGCAACATCTCATGGCGCTCGGCAGCGAAAGAGCCTCTTGCCGAGAAGGCAAACGTCCGGCTCCTTCTCCCACAAGGAAGGGCCCAGCCCTGAAAGCTCTTGCTGCTCTTCACGGTGCCTTGGCACCTTATCTACAGGCACAACAGCACTGGGGATCTGTGCTTTCCCAGAGACGCAACATCTCATAGCGCTCGGCAGCGAAAGAGCCTCTTGCCGAGAAGGCAAACGTCCGTCTCCTTCTCCCACAAGGAAGGGCCCAGCCCTGAAAGCTCTTGCTGCTCTTCACCTACCCTTGGAGCCCTATCTACAGGCACAACAGCACTGGGGATCTGTGCTTTCCCAGAGACGCAACATCTCATAGCGCTCGGCCGCGGCAGAGCCTCTTGCCGAAAAGGCAAACGTCCGTCTCCTTCTCCCACAAGGAAGGGCCCAGCCCTGAAAGCTATTGCTGCTCTTCACGGTGCCTTGGCGCCCTATCTACAGGCACAACAGCACTGGGGATCTGTGCTTTCCCAGAGACTCAACATCTCATGGCGCTCGGCAGCGAAAGAGCCTCTTGCCGAGAAGGCAAACGTCCGTCTCCTTCTCCCACAAGGAAGGGCCCAGCCCTGAAAGCTCTTGCTGCTCTTCACGGTGCCTTGGCGCCCTATCTACAGGCACAACAGCACTGGGGAACTGTGCTTTCCCAGAGACGCAACATCTCATGGCGCTCGGCCGCGGCAGAACCTCTTGCCGAAAAGGCAAACGTCCGGCTCCTTCTCCCACAAGGAAGGGCCCAGCCCTGAAAGCTCTTGCTGCTCTTCACGGTGCCTTGGCGCCCTATCTACAGGCACAACAGCAGTGAGCATCTCTGCTTGCCCAGAGACGCAACATCTCATGGCGCTCGGCCGCGGCAGAGCGTCTTGCCGAAAAGGCAAACGTCCGGCTCCTTCTCCCACAAGGAAGGGCCCAGCCCTGAAAGCTCTTGCTGCTCTTCACCTACCCTTGGCGCCCTATCTACAGGCACAAGAGCACTGGGGATCTGTGCTTTCCCAGAGACGCAACATCTCATGGCGGTCGGCCGCGGCAGAGCCTCTTGCCGAAAAGGCAAACGTCCGGCTCCTTCTCCCACAAGGAAGGGCCCAGCCCTGAAAGCTCTTGCTGCTCTTCACCAACCCTTGGCGCCCTATCTACAGGCACAACAGCACTGGGGATCTGTGCTTTCCCGGAGACGCAACATCTCATGGCGCTCGGCCGCGGCAGAACCTCTTGCCGAAAAGGCAAACGTCCGGCTCCTTCTCCCACAAGGAAGGGCCCAGCCCTGAAAGCTCTTGCTGCTCTTCACCAACCCTTGGAACCCTATCAACAGGCACAACAGCACTGGGGATCTGTGCTTTCCCAGAGACGCAACATCTCATGGCGCTCGGCAGCGGAAGAGCCTCTTGCCGAAAAGTCAAACGTCCGGCTCCTTCTCCCACAAGGAAGGGCCCAGCCCTGAAAGCTCTTGCTGCTCTTCACGGTGCCTTGGCGCCCTATCTACAGGCACAACAGCAGTGAGCATCTCTGCTTGCCCAGAGACGCAACATCTCATGGCGCTCGGCCGCGGCAGAGCGTCTTGCCGAAAAGGCAAACGTCCGGCTCCTTCTCCCACAAGGAAGGGCCCAGCCCTGAAAGCTCTTGCTGCTCTTCACCTACCCTTGGCGCCCTATCTACAGGCACAAGAGCACTGGGGATCTGTGCTTTCCCAGAGACGCAACATCTCATGGTGGTCGGCCGCGGCAGAGCCTCTTGCCGAAAAGGCAAACGTCCGGCTCCTTCTCCCACAAGGAAGGGCCCAGCCCTGAAAGCTCTTGCTGCTCTTAACGGTGCCTTGGCGCCCTATCTACAGGCACAACAGCACTGGGGATCTGTGCTCTCCCAGAGACGTAACATCTCATGGCGGTCGGCCGCGGCACAGCCTCTTGCCGAAAAGGCAAACGTCCGGCTCCTTCTCCCACAAGGAAGGGCCCAGCCCTGAATGCTGCTGCTGCTCTTCACCTACCCTTGGCACCCTATCTACAGGCACAACAGCAGTGGGGATCTGTTCTTTCCCAGAGACGCAACATCTCATGGCGCTTGACTGCGGAAGCCTCTTGCCGAGAAGGCAAACGTCCGTCTCCTTCTCCCACAAGGAAGGGCCCAGCCCTGAAAACTCTTGCTGCTCTTCACCTACCCTTGGAACCCTATCTACAGGCACAACAGCACTGGGGAACTGTGCTTTCCCAGACACTCAACATCTCATGGCGCTCGGCCGCGGCAGAGCCTCTTGCCGAAATGGCAAACGTCCGGCTCCTTCTCCCACAAGGAAGGGCCCAGCCCTGAAAGCTCTTGCTGCTCTTCACCTACCCTTGGCGCCGTATCTACAGGCACAACAGCACTGGGGATCTGTGCTTTCCCAGAGACGCAACATCTCATGGCGCTCGGCCGCGGCAGATCCTCTTGCCGAAAAGGCAAACGTCCGGCTCCTTCTCCCACAAGGAAGGGCCCAGCCCTGAAAGCTCTTGCTGCTCTTCACGGTGCCTTGGCGCCCTATCTACAGGCACAACAGAAGTGGGGATCTGTGCTTTCCCAGAGATGCAACATCTCATGGCGCTCGGCCGCGGCAGATCCTCTTGCCGAGAAGGCAAACGTCCGGCTCCTTCTCCCACAAGGAAGGGCCCAGCCCTGAAAGCTCTTGCTGCTCTTCACCTACCCTTGGAACCCTATCTAGAGGCACAACAGCACTGGGGATCTGTGCTTTCCCAGAGACGCAAGATCTCATAGCGCTCGGCAGCGGCAGAGCCTCTTGCCGAAAAGGCAAACGTCCGTCTCCTTCTCCCACAAGGAAGGGCCCAGCCCTGAAAGCTCTTGCTGCTCTTCACGGTGCCTTGGCGCCCTATCTACAGGCACAACAGCACTGGGGATCTGTGCTTTCCCAGAGACGCAACATCTCATGGCGCTCGGCAGCGAAAGAGCCTCTTGCCGAGAAGGCAAACGTCCGGCTCCTTCTCCCACAAGGAAGGGCCCAGCCCTGAAAGCTCTTGCTGCTCTTCACGGTGCCTTGGAACCCTATCTACAGGCACAACAGTAGTGGCGATCTGTGCTTTCCCAGAGACGCAACATCTCATGGCGCTCGGCCGCGGCAGAGCCTTTTACCGAGAAGGCAAACGTCCGGCTCCTTCTCCCACAAGGAAGGGCCCAGCCCTGAAAGCTCTTGCTGCTCTTCACCTACCCTTGGAACCCTATCTACAGGCACAACAGCACTGGGGAACTGTGCTTTCCCAGACACTCAACATCTCATGGCGCTCGGCCGCGGCAGAGCCTCTTGCCGAAATGGCAAACGTCCGGCTCCTTCTCCCACAAGGAAGGGCCCAGCCCTGAAAGCTCTTGCTGCTCTTCACCTACCCTTGGCGCCCTATCTACAGGCACAACAGCACTGGGGATCTGTGCTTTCCCAGAGACGCAACATGTCATGTCGCTCGGCCGCGGCAGAGCCTCTTGCCGAAAAGGCAAACGTCCGGCTCCTTCTCCCACAAGGAAGGGCCCAGCCCTGAAAGCTCTTGCTGCTCCTCACGGTGCCTTTGCGCCCTATCTACAGGCACAACAGCAGTGGGGATCTGTGCTTTCCCAGAGACTCAACATCTCATGGCGCTCGGCAGCGAAAGAGCCTCTTGCCGAGAAGGCAAACGTCCGGCTCCTTCTCCCACAAGGAAGGGCCCAGCCCTGAAAGCTCTTGCTGCTCTTCACCTACCCTTGGCGCCCTATCTACAGGCACAACAGCACTGGGGATCTGTGCTTTCCCAGAGACGCAACATCTCATGGCGCTCGGCAGCGAATGAGCCTCTTGCCGAGAAGGCAAACGTCCGGCTCCTTCTCCCACAAGGAAGGGCCCAGCCCTGAAAGCTCTTGCTGCTCTTCACGGTGCCTTGGCGCCCTATCTACAGGCACAACAGCACTGGGGATCTGTGCTTTCCCAGAGACTCAACATCTCATGGCGCTCGGCAGCGAAAGAGCCTCTTGCCGAAAAGGCAAACGTCCGGCTCCTTCTCCCACAAGGAAGGGCCCAGCCCTGAAAGCTCTTGCTGCTCTTCACCTACCCTTGGAACCCTATCTACAGGCACAACAGCACTGGGGATCTGTGCTTTCCCAGAGACTCAACATCTCATGGCGCTCGGCAGCGAAAGAGCCTCTTGCCGAGAAGGCAAACGTCCGGCTCCTTCTCCCACAAGGAAGGGCCCAGCCCTGAAAGCTCTTGCTGCTCTTCACGGTGCCTTGACGCCCTATCTACAGGCACAACAGCACTGGGGAACTGTGCTTTCCCAGAGACGCAACATCTCATAGCGCTCGGCAGCGAAAGAGCCTCTTGCCGAGAAGGCAAACGTCCGGCTCCTTCTCCCACAAGGAAGGGCCCAGCCCTGAAAGCTCTTGCTGCTCTTCACCTACCCTTGGAGCCCTATCTACAGGCACAACAGCACTGGGGATCTGTGCTTTCCCAGAGACGCAACATCTCATAGCGCTCGGCCGCGGCAGAGCCTCTTGCCGAAAAGGCAAACGTCCGTCTCCTTCTCCCACAAGGAAGGGCCCAGCCCTGAAAGCTCTTGCTGCTCTTCACGGTGCCTTGGCGCCCTATCTACAGGCACAACAGCAGTGAGCATCTCTGCTTGCCCAGAGACGTAACATCTCATGGCGCTCGGCCGCGGCAGAGCCTCTTGCCGAGAAGGCAAACGTCCGTCTCCATCTCCCACAAGGAAGGGCCCAGCCCTGAATGCTGCTGCTGCTCTTCACCTACCCTTGGCACCCTATCTACAGGCACAACAGCAGTGGGGATCTGTTCTTTCCCAGAGACGCAACATCTCATGGCGCTTGACTGCGGAAGCCTCTTGCCGAGAAGGCAAACGTCCGTCTCCTTCTCCCACAAGGAAGGGCCCAGCCCTGAAAACTCTTGCTGCTCTTCACCTACCCTTGGAACCCTATCTACAGGCACAACAGCACTGGGGAACTGTGCTTTCCCAGACACTCAACATCTCATGGCGCTCGGCCGCGGCAGAGCCTCTTGCCGAAATGGCAAACGTCCGGCTCCTTCTCCCACAAGGAAGGGCCCAGCCCTGAAAGCTCTTGCTGCTCTTCACCTACCCTTGGCGCCCTATCTACAGGCACAACAGCACTGGGGATCTGTGCTTTCCCAGAGACGCAACATCTCATGGCGCTCGGCCGCGGCAGAGCCTCTTGCCGAAAAGGCAAACGTCCGGCTCCTTCTCCCACAAGGAAGGGCCCAGCCCTGAAAGCTCTTGCTGCTCTTCACGGTGCCTTGGCGCCCTATCTACAGGCACAACAGCAGTGGGGATCTGTGCTTTCCCAGAGACTCAACATCTCATGGCGCTCGGCAGCGAAAGAGCCTCTTGCCGAGAAGGCAAACGTCCGGCTCCTTCTCCCACAAGGAAGGGCCCAGCCCTGAAAGCTCTTGCTGCTCTTCACCTACCCTTGGAACCCTATCTAGAGGCACAACAGCACTGGGGATCTGTGCTTTCCCAGAGACGCAACATCTCATAGCGCTTGGCAGCGGCAGAGCCTCTTGCCGAAAAGGCAAACGTCCGGCTCCTTCTCCCACAAGGAAGGGCCCAGCCCTGAAAGCTCTTGCTGCTCTTCACGGTGCCTTGGCACCCTATCTACAGGCACAACAGCACTGGGGATCTGTGCTTTCCCAGAGACGCAACATCTCATGGCGCTCGGCAGCGAAAGAGCCTCTTGCCGAGAAGGCAAACGTCCGGCTCCTTCTCCCACAAGGAAGGGCCCAGCCCTGAAAGCTCTTGCTGCTCTTCACCTACCCTTGGCGCCCTATCTACAGGCACAACAGCACTGGGGATCTGTGCTTTCCCAGACACTCAACATCTCATGGCGCTCGGCCGCGGCAGAACCTCTTGCCGAAAAGGCAAACGTCCGGCTCCTTCTCCCACAAGGAAGGGCCCAGCCCTGAAAGCTCTTGCTGCTCTTCACCAACCCTTGGAACCCTATCTACAGGCACAACAGCACTGGGGATCTGTGCTTTCCCAGAGACGCAACATCTCATGGCGCTCGGCAGCGGAAGAGCCTCTTGCTGAAAATTCAAACGTCCGGCTCCTTCTCCCACAAGGAAGGGCCCAGCCCTGAAAGCTCTTGCTGCTCTTCACGGTGCCTTGGAACCCTATCTACAGGCACAACAGCAGTGGCGATCTGTGCTTTCCCAGAGACGCAACATCTCATGGCGCTCAGCCGCGGCAGAGCCTCTTACCGAGAAGGCAAACGTCCGGCTCCTTCTCCCACAAGGAAGGGCCCAGCCCTGAAAGCTCTTGCTGCTCTTCACCTACCCTTGGAACCCTATCTACAGGCACAACAGCACTGGGGAACTGTGCTTTCCCAGACACTCAACATCTCATGGCGCTCGGCCGCGGCAGAGCCTCTTGTCGAAATGGCAAACGTCCGTCTCCTTCTCCCACAAGGAAGGGCCCAGCCCTGAAAGCTCTTGCTGCTCTTCACGGTGCCTTGGCACCTTATCTACAGGCACAACAGGACTGGGGATCTGTGCTTTCCCAGAGATGCAACATCTCATGGCGCTCGGCCGCGGCAGTGCCTCTTGCCGAAAAGGCAAGCGTCCGTCTCCTTCTCCCACAAGGAAGGGCCCAGCCCTGAAAGCTCTTGCTGCTCTTCACCTACCCTTGGCGCCCTATCTACAGGCACAACAGCACTGGGGATCTGTGCTTTCCCAGAGACTCAACATCTCATGGCGCTCGGCAGCGAAAGAGCCTCTTGCCGAGGGCAAACGTCCGGCTCCTTCTCCCACAAGGAAGGGCCCAGCCCTGAAAGCTCTTGCTGCTCTTCACCTACCCTTGGCGCCCTATCTACAGGCACAACAGCACTGGGGATCTGTGCTTTCCCAGAGACGCAACATCTCATAGCGCTCGGCCGCGGCAGAGCCTCTTGCCGAAAAGGCAAACGTCCGTCTCCTTCTCCCACAAGGAAGGGCCCAGCCCTGAAAGCTCTTGCTGCTCTTCACGGTGCCTTGGCGCCCTATCTACAGGCACAATAGCATTGGGGATCTGTGCTTTCCCAGAGACTCAACATCTCATGGCGCTCGGCAGCGAAAGAGCCTCTTGCCGAGAAGGCAAACGTCCGGCTCCTTCTCCCACAAGGAAGGGCCCAGCCCTGAAAGCTCTTGCTGCTCTTCACCTACCCTTGGAACCCTATCTACAGGCACAACAGCACTGGGGATCTGTGCTTTCCCAGAGACGCAACATCTCATGGCGCTTGTCGCGGCAGAACCTCTTGCCGAAAAGGCAAACGTCCGGCTCCTTATCCCACAAGGAAGGGCCCAGCCCTGAAAGCTCTTGCTGCTCCTCACCTACCCTTGGAACCCTATCTACAGGCACAACAGCAGTGGGGATCTGTGCTTTCCCAGAGACGCAACATCTCATGGCGCTCGGCCGCGGCAGAGCCTCTTGCCGAAAAGTCAAACGTCCGGCTCCTTCTCCCACAAGGAAGGGCCCAGCCCTGAAAGCTCTTGCTGCTCTTCACCTACCCTTGGAACCCTATCTACAGGCACAACAGCAGTGGGGATCTGTGCTTTCCCAGAGACGCAACATCTCATGGCGCTCGGCAGCGAAAGAGCCTCTTACCGAGAAGGCAAACGTCCGGCTCCCTCTGCCACAAGGAAGGGCCCAGCCCTGAAAGCTCTTGCTGCTCTTCACGGTGCCTTGGCGCCCTATCTACAGGCACAACAGCAGTGGGCATCTCTGCTTTCCCAGAGACGCAACATCTCATAGCGCTCGGCCGCGGCAGAGCCTCTTGCCGAGAAGGCAAACGTCCGGCTCCTTCTCCCACAAGGAAGGGCCCAGCCCTGAAAGCTCTTGCTGCTCTTCACCTACCCTTGGCGCCCTATCTACAGGCACAACAGCACTGGGAATCTGTGCTTTCCCATAGACGCAACATCTCATGGCGCTCGGCAGCGAATGAGCCTCTTGCCGAGAAGGCAAACGTCCGGCTTCTTCTCCCACAAGGAAGGGCCCAGCCCTGAAAGCTCTTGCTGCTCTTCACCTACCCTTGGAACCCTATCTACAGGCACAACAGCACTGGGGATCTGTGCTTTCCCAGACACTCAACATCTCATGGCGCTCGGCCGCGGCAGAACCTCTTGCCGAAAAGGCAAACGTCCGGCTCCTTCTCCCACAAGGAAGGGCCCAGCCCTGAAAGCTCTTGCTGCTCTTCACCAACCCTTGGAACCCTATCTACAGGCACAACAGCACTGGGGATCTGTGCTTTCCCAGAGACGCAACATCTCATGGCGCTCGGCAGCGGAAGAGCCTCTTGCCGAGAAGGCAAACGTCCGGCTCCTTCTCCCACAAGGAAGGGCCCAGCCCTGAAAGCTCTTGCTGCTCTTCACGGTGCCTTGGAACCCTATCTACAGGCACAACAGCAGTGGCGATCTGTGCTTTCCCAGAGACGCAACATCTCATGGCGCTCGGCCGCGGCAGAGCCTCTTACCGAGAAGGCAAACGTCCGGCTCCTTCTCCCACAAGGAAGGGCCCAGCCCTGAAAGCTCTTGCTGCTCTTCACCTACCCTTGGAACCCTATCTACAGGCACAACAGCACTGGGGAACTGTGCTTTCCCAGACACTCAACATCTCATGGCGCTCGGCCGCGGCAGAGCCTCTTGTCGATATGGCAAACGTCCGTCTCCTTCTCCCACAAGGAAGGGCCCAGCCCTGAAAGCTCTTGCTGCTCTTCACCTACCCTTGGCGGCCTATCTACAGGCACAACAGCACTGGGGATCTGTGCTTTCCCAGAGACGCAACATGTCATGTCGCTCGGCCGCGGCAGAGCCTCTTGCCGAAAAGGCAAACGTCCGGCTCCTTCTCCCACAAGGAAGGGCCCAGCCCTCAAAGCTCTTGCTGCTCTTCACGGTGCCTTGGAACCCTATCTACAGGCACAACAGCAGTGGCGATCTGTGCTTTCCCAGAGACGCAACATCTCATGGCGCTCGGCCGCGGCAGAGCCTCTTACCGAGAAGGCAAACGTCCGGCTCCTTCTCCCACAAGGAAGGGCCCAGCCCTGAAAGCTCTTGCTGCTCTTCACCTACCCTTGGAACCCTATCTACAGGCACAACAGCACTGGGGAACTGTGCTTTCCCAGACACTCAACATCTCATGGCGCTCGGCCGCGGCAGAGCCTCTTGTCGATATGGCAAACGTCCGTCTCCTTCTCCCACAAGGAAGGGCCCAGCCCTGAAAGCTCTTGCTGCTCTTCACCTACCCTTGGCGGCCTATCTACAGGCACAACAGCACTGGGGATCTGTGCTTTCCCAGAGACGCAACATGTCATGTCGCTCGGCCGCGGCAGAGCCTCTTGCCGAAAAGGCAAACGTCCGGCTCCTTCTCCCACAAGGAAGGGCCCAGCCCTCAAAGCTCTTGCTGCTCTTCACGGTGCCTTGGCGCCCTATCTACAGGCACAACAGCAGTGGGGATCTGTGCTTTCCCAGAGACGCAACATCTCATGGCGCTCGGCAGCGAAAGAGCCTCTTGCCGAAAAGGCAAACGTCCGGCTCCTTCTCCCACAAGGAAGGGCCCAGCCCTGAAAGCTCTTGCTGCTCTTCACCTACCCTTGGAACCCTATCTAGAGGCACAACAGCACTGGGGATCTGTGCTTTCCCAGAGACGCAACATCTCATGGCGCTCGGCAGCGAATGAGCCTCTTGCCGAGAAGGCAAACGTCCGGCTCCTTCTCCCACAAGGAAGGGCCCAGCCCTGAAAGCTCTTGCTGCTCTTCACCAACCCTTGGAACCCTATCTACAGGCACAACAGCACTGGGGATCTGTGCTTTCCCAGAGACTCAACATCTCATGGCGCTCGGCCGCGGCAGTGCCTCTTGCCGAAAAGGCAAGCGTCCGTCTCCTTCTCCCACAAGGAAGGGCCCAGCCCTGAAAGCTCTTGCTGCTCTTCACCTACCCTTGGCGCCCTATCTACAGGCACAACAGCACTGGGGATCTGTGCTTTCCCAGAGACTCAACATCTCATGGCGCTCGGCAGCGAAAGAGCCTCTTGCCGAGGGCAAACGTCCGGCTCCTTCTCCCACAAGGAAGGGCCCAGCCCTGAAAGCTCTTGCTGCTCTTCACCTACCCTTGGCGCCCTATCTACAGGCACAACAGCACTGGGGATCTGTGCTTTCCCAGAGACGCAACATCTCATAGCGCTCGGCCGCGGCAGAGCCTCTTGCCGAAAAGGCAAACGTCCGTCTCCTTCTCCCACAAGGA
This sequence comes from Harpia harpyja, assembly GCF_026419915.1. NCBI lineage: Eukaryota > Metazoa > Chordata > Aves > Accipitriformes > Accipitridae > Harpia > Harpia harpyja. The sequence continues at coordinate 156,405 of NW_026293149.1, read as the reverse complement.
AGGGCCCAGCCCTGAAAGCTCTTGCTGCTCTTCACGGTGCCTTGGCGCCCTATCTACAGGCACAATAGCATTGGGGATCTGTGCTTTCCCAGAGACTCAACATCTCATGGCGCTTGGCTGCGGCAGAGCCTCTTGCCGAGAAGGCAAACGTCCGGCTCCTTCTCCCACAAGGAAGGGCCCAGCCCTGAAAGCTCTTGCTGCTCTTCACCTACCCTTGGAACCCTATCTAGAGGCACAACAGCACTGGGGATCTGTGCTTTCCCAGAGACGCAACATCTCATGGCGCTTGTCGCGGCAGAACCTCTTGCCGAAAAGGCAAACGTCCGGCTCCTTCTCCCACAAGGAAGGGCCCAGCCCTGAAAGCTCTTGCTGCTCCTCACCTACCCTTGGAACCCTATCTACAGGCACAACAGCAGTGGGGATCTGTGCTTTCCCAGAGACTCAACATCTCATGGCGCTCGGCAGCGAAAGAGCCTCTTACCGAGAAGGCAAACGTCCGGCTCCCTCTGCCACAAGGAAGGGCCCAGCCCTGAAAGCTCTTGCTGCTCTTCACGGTGCCTTGGCGCCTTATCTACAGGCACAACAGCAGTGGGGATCTGTGCTTTCCCAGAGACGCAACATCTCATGGCGCTCGGCAGCGAAAGAGCCTCTTGCCGAGAAGGCAAACGTCCGGCTCCTTCTCCCACAAGGAAGGGCCCAGCCCTGAAAGCTCTTGCTGCTCTTCACCTACCCTTGGCGCCCTATCTACAGGCACAACAGCACTGGGGATCTGTGCTTTCCCAGAGCCGCAACATCTCATGGCGCTCAGCCGCGGCAGTGCCTCTTGCCGAAAAGGAAAACGTCCGGCTCCTTCTCCCACAAGGAAGGGCCCAGCCCTGAAAGCTCTTGCTGCTCTTCACCTACCCTTGGCGCCCTATCTACAGGCACAACAGCAGTGGGGATCTGTGCTTTCCCAGAGATGCAATATCTCATGGCGATCGGCAGCGGAAGAGCCTCTTGCCGAAAAGGCAAACGTCTGGCTCCTTCTCCCACAAGGAAGGGCCCAGCCCTGAAAGCTCTTGCTGCTCTTCACCTACCCTTGGCACCCTATCTACAGGCACAACAGCACTGGGGATCTGTGCTTTCCCCGAGGCGCAACATCTCATGGCGCTGGGCAGCAGAAGAGCCTCTTGCCGAGAAGGCAAACGTCTGGCTCCTTCTCCCACAAGGAAGGGCCCAGCCCTGAATGCTGCTGCTGCTCTTCACCTATCCTTGGAACCCTATCTACAGGCACAACAGCACTGGGGATCTGTGCTTTCCCAGAGACTCAACATCTCATGGCTCTCGGCAGCGAAAGAGCCTCTTGCCGAGAAGGCAAACGTCCGTCTCCTTCTCCCACAAGGAAGGGCCCAGCCCTGAATGCTGCTGCTGCTCTTCACCTACCCTTGGCGCCCTATCTACAGGCACAACAGCACTGGGGATCTGTGCTTTCCCAGAGACGCAACATCTCATGGCGCTCGGCCGCGGCAGTGCCTCTTGCCGAGAAGGCAAACGTCCATCTCCTTCTCCCACAGGGAAGGGCCCAGCCCTGAAAGCTCTTGCTGCTCTTCACCTACCCTTGGAACCCTATCTACAGGCACAACAGGACTGGGGATCTGTGCTTTCCCAGAGACGCAACATATCATGGCACTCGGCCGCGACAGAGCCTCTTGCCGAAAAGGCAAACGTCCGGCTCCTTCTCCCACAAGGAAGGGCCCAGCCCTGAAAGCTCTTGCTGCTCTTCACGGTGCCTTGGCGCCCTATCTACAGGCACAACAGCAGTGGGCATCTCTGCTTTCCCAGAGACGCAACATCTCATAGCGCTCGGCCGCGGCAGAGCCTCTTGCCGAGAAGGCAAACGTCCGGCTCCTTCTCCCACAAGGAAGGGCCCAGCCCTGAAAGCTCTTGCTGCTCTTCACCTACCCTTGGCGCCCTATCTACAGGCACAACAGCACTGGGAATCTGTGCTTTCCCATAGACGCAACATCTCATGGCGCTCGGCAGCGAATGAGCCTCTTGCCGAGAAGGCAAACGTCCGGCTTCTTCTCCCACAAGGAAGGGCCCAGCCCTGAAAGCTCTTGCTGCTCTTCACCTACCCTTGGAACCCTATCTACAGGCACAACAGCACTGGGGATCTGTGCTTTCCCAGAGACGCAACATCTCATGGCTCTCGGCAGCGAATGAGCGTCTTGCCGAGAAGGCAAACGTCCGGCTCCTTCTCCCACAAGGAAGGGCCCAGCCCTGAAAGCTCTTGCTGCTCTTCACGGTGCCTTGGCACCTTATCTACAGGCACAACAGCACTGGGGACCTGTGCTTTCCCAGAGACGCTACATCTCATAGCGCTCGGCAGCGAAAGAGCCTCTTGCCGAGAAGGCAAACGTCCGTCTCCTTCTCCCACAAGGAAGGGCCCAGCCCTGAAAGCTCTTGCTGCTCTTCACCTACCCTTGGCGCCCTATCTACAGGCACAACAGCACTGGGGATCTGTGCTTTCCCAGAGACGCAACATCTCATGGCGCTCGGTCGAGGCAGAACCTCTTGCCGAAAAGGCAAACGTCCGGCTCCTTCTCCCACAAGGAAGGGCCCAGCCCTGAAAGCTCTTGCTGCTCTTCACCTACCCTTGGAACCCTATCTACAGGCACAACAGCAGTGGGGATCTGTGCTTTCCCAGAGACGCAACATGTCATGGCGCTCGGCCGCGGCAGAGCCTCTTGCCGAGAAGGCAAACGTCCGGCTCCTTCTCCCACAAGGAAGGGCCCAGCCCTGAAAGCTCTTGCTGCTCTTCACCTACCCTTGGAACCCTATCTACAGGCACAACAGCAGTGGGGATCTGTGCTTTCCCAGAGACGCAACATCTCATAGCGCTCGTCCGCGGCAGATCCTCTTGCCGAGAAGGCAAAGGTCCAACTCCTTCTCCCATAAGGAAGTGCCCAGCCCTGAAAGCTCTTGCTGCTCTTCACCTACCCTTGGAACCCTATCTACAGGCACAACAGCACTGGGGATCTGTGCTTTCCCAGAGACGCAACATCTCATGGCGCTCGGCCGCGGCAGAGCCTCTTGCCGAAAAGGCAAACGTCCGGCTCCTTCTCCCACAAGGAAGGGCCCAGCCCTGAAAGCTCTTGCTGCTCTTCACGGTGCCTTGGCGCCCTATCTACAGGCACAACAGCACTGGGGATCTGTGCTTTCCCAGAGACTCAACATCTCATGGCGCTCGGCCGCGGCACAGCCTCTTGCCGAAAAGGCAAGCGTCCGTCTCCTTCTCCCACAAGGAAGGGCCCAGCCCTGAATGCTGCTGCTGCTCTTCACCTACCCTTGGCGCCCTATCTACAGGCACAACAGCAGTGGGGATCTCTTCTTTCCCAGAGACGCAACATCTCATGGCGCTTGGCTGCGGCAGAGCCTCTTGCCGAGAAGGCAAACGTCCGGCTCCTTCTCCCACAAGGAAGGGCCCAGCCCTGAATGCTGCTGCTGCTCTTCACGGTGCCTTGGCGCCCTATCTACAGGCACAACAGCAGTGGGGATCTGTGCTTTCCCAGAGACGCAACATCTCATGGCACTCGGCCGCGGCAGAGCCTCTTGCCGAAAAGTCAAACGTCCGGCTCCTTCTCCTACAAGGAAGGGCCCAGCCCTGAAAGCTCTTGCTGCTCTTCACGGTGCCTTGGCGCCCTATCTACAGGCACAACAGCACTGGGGATCTGTGCTTTCCCAGAGACTCAACATCTCATGGCGCTCGGCCGCGGCAGTGCCTCTTGCCGAAAAGGCAAGCGTCCGTCTCCTTCTCCCACAAGGAAGGGCCCAGCCCTGAAAGCTCTTGCTGCTCTTCACGGTGCCTTGGCGCCCTATCTACAGGCACAACAGCAGTGGGGATCTGTGCTTTCCCAGAGACTCAACATCTCATGGCGCTCGGCAGCGAAAGAGCCTCTTGCCGAGGGCAAACGTCCGGCTCCTTCTCCCACAAGGAAGGGCCCAGCCCTGAAAGCTCTTGCTGCTCTTCACCTACCCTTGGCGCCCTATCTACAGGCACAACAGCACTGGGGATCTGTGCTTTCCCAGAGACGCAACATCTCATAGCGCTCGGCCGCGGCAGAGCCTCTTGCCGAAAAGGCAAACGTCCGGCTCCTTCTCCCACAAGGAAGGGCCCAGCCCTGAAAGCTCTTGCTGCTCTTCACGGTGCCTTGGCGCCCTATCTACAGGCACAATAGCATTGGGGATCTGTGCTTTCCCAGAGACTCAACATCTCATGGCGCTCGGCAGCGAAAGAGCCTCTTGCCGAGAAGGCAAACGTCCGGCTCCTTCTCCCACAAGGAAGGGCCCAGCCCTGAAAGCTCTTGATGCTCTTCACCTACCCTTGGCGCCCTATCTACAGGCACAACAGCACTGGGGATCTGTGCTTTCCCAGAGACGCAACATCTCATGGCGCTCGGCCGCGGCAGAGCCTCTTGCCGAAAAGGCAAACGTCCGGCTCCTTCTCCCACAAGGAAGGGCCCAGCCCTCAAAGCTCTTGCTGCTCTTCACGGTGCCTTGGCGCCCTATCTACAGGCACAACAGCAGTGGGGATCTGTGCTTTCCCAGAGACGCAACATCTCATGGCGCTCGGCAGCGAAAGAGCCTCTTGCCGAAAAGGCAAACGTCCGGCTCCTTCTCCCACAAGGAAGGGCCCAGCCCTGAAAGCTCTTGCTGCTCTTCACCTACCCTTGGAACCCTATCTACAGGCACAACAGCACTGGGGATCTGTGCTTTCCCAGAGACGCAACATGTCATGTCGCTCGGCAGCGGCAGAGCCTCTTGCCGAGAAGGCAAACGTCGGGCTCCTTCTCCCACAAGGAAGGGCCCAGCCCTGAAAGCTCTTGCTGCTCTTCACCTACCCTTGGCGCCCTATCTACAGCCACAACAGCACTGGGGAACTGTGCTTTCCCAGACACTCAAAATGTCATGTCGCTCGGCCACGGCAGAGCCTCTTACCGAGAAGGCAAACGTCCGGCTCCTTCTCCCACAAGGAAGGGCCCAGCCCTGAAAGCTCTTGCTGCTCTTCACGGTGCCTTGGCGCCATATCTACAGGCACAACAGCACTGGGGATCTGTGCTTTCCCAGAGACTCAACATCTCATGGCGCTCGGCAGCGAAAGAGCCTCTTGCCGAGAAGGCAAACGTCCGGCTCCTTCTCCCACAAGGAAGGGCCCAGCCCTGAAAGCTCTTGCTGCTCTTCACCTACCTTTGGCACCCTATCTACAGGCACAACAGCACTGGGGATCTGTGCTTTCCCAGAGACGCAACATCTCATGGCGCTCGGCCGCGGCAGTGCCTCTTGCCGAGAAGGCAAACGTCCGTCTCCTTCTCCCACAAGGAAGGGCCCAGCCCTGAAAGCTCTTGCTGCTCTTCACGGTGCCTTGGCGCCCTATCTACAGGCACAACAGCACTGGGGATCTGTGCTTTCCCAGAGACTCAACATCTCATGGCGCTCGGCAGCGAAATAGCCTCTTGCCGAAAAGGCAAACGTCCGGCTCCTTCTCCCACAAGGAAGGGCCCAGCCCTGAAAGCTCTTGCTGCTCTTCACCTACCCTTGGAACCCTATCTAGAGGCACAACAGCACTGGGGATCTGTGCTTTCCCAGAGACGCAACATCTCATGGCGCTCGGCAGCGAATGAGCCTCTTGCCGAGAAGGCAAACGTCCGGCTCCTTCTCCCACAAGGAAGGGCCCAGCCCTGAAAGCTCTTGCTGCTCTTCACGGTGCCTTGGCACCTTATCTACAGGCACAACAGCACTGGGGATCTGTGCTTTCCCAGAGACTCAACATCTCATGGCGCTCGGCCGCGGCAGTGCATCTTGCCGAAAAGGCAAGCGTCCGTCTCCTTCTCCCACAAGGAAGGGCCCAGCCCTGAAAGCTCTTGCTGCTCTTCACCTACCCTTGGCGCCCTATCTACAGGCACAACAGCACTGGGGATCTGTGCTTTCCCAGAGACTCAACATCTCATGGCGATCGGCAGCGAAAGAGTCTCTTGCCGAGGGCAAACGTCCGGCTCCTTCTCCCACAAGGAAGGGCCCAGCCCTGAAAGCTCTTGCTGCTCTTCACCTACCCTTGGCGCCCTATCTACAGGCACAACAGCACTGGGGATCTGTGCTTTCCCAGAGACGCAACATCTCATAGCGCTCGGCCGCGGCAGAGCCTCTTGCCGAAAAGGCAAACGTCCGTCTCCTTCTCCCACAAGGAAGGGCCCAGCCCTGAAAGCTCTTGCTGCTCTTCACGGTGCCTTGGCGCCCTATCTACAGGCACAATAGCATTGGGGATCTGTGCTTTCCCAGAGACTCAACATCTCATGGCGCTCGGCAGCGAAAGAGCCTCTTGCCGAGAAGGCAAACGTCTGGCTCCTTCTCCCACAAGGAAGGGCCCAGCCCTGAAAGCTCTTGCTGCTCTTCACCTACCCTTGGAACCCTATCTACAGGCACAACAGCACTGGGGATCTGTGCTTTCCCAGAGACGCAACATCTCATGGCGCTTGTCGCGGCAGAACCTCTTGCCGAAAAGGCAAACGTCCGGCTCCTTCTCCCACAAGGAAGGGCCCAGCCCTGAAAGCTCTTGCTGCTCCTCACCTACCCTTGGAACCCTATCTACAGGCACAACAGCAGTGGGGATCTGTGCTTTCCCAGAGACGCAACATCTCATGGCGCTCGGCCGCGGCAGAGCCTCTTGCCGAAAAGTCAAACGTCCGGCTCCTTCTCCCACAAGGAAGGGCCCAGCCCTGAAAGCTCTTGCTGCTCTTCACCTACCCTTGGAACCCTATCTACAGGCACAACAGCAGTGGGGATCTGTGCTTTCCCAGAGACGCAACATCTCATGGCGCTCGGCAGCGAAAGAGCCTCTTACCGAGAAGGCAAACGTCCGGCTCCCTCTGCCACAAGGAAGGGCCCAGCCCTGAAAGCTCTTGCTGCTCTTCACGGTGCCTTGGCGCCTTATCTACAGGCACAACAGCAGTGGGGATCTGTGCTTTCCCAGAGACGCAACATCTCATGGCGCTCGGCAGCGAAAGAGCCTCTTGCCGAGAAGGCAAACGTCCGGCTCCTTCTCCCACAAGGAAGGGCCCAGCCCTGAAAGCTCTTGCTGCTCTTCACCTACCCTTGGCGCCCTATCTACAGGCACAACAGCACTGGGGATCTGTGCTTTCCCAGAGACGCAACATCTCATGGCGCTCAGCCGCGGCAGTGCCTCTTGCCGAAAAGGAAAACGTCCGGCTCCTTCTCCCACAAGGAAGGGCCCAGCCCTGAAAGCTCTTGCTGCTCTTCACCTACCCTTGGCGCCCTATCTACAGGCACAACAGCAGTGGGGATCTGTGCTTTCCCAGAGATGCAATATCTCATGGCGATCGGCAGCGGAAGAGCCTCTTGCCGAAAAGGCAAACGTCTGGCTCCTTCTCCCACAAGGAAGGGCCCAGCCCTGAAAGCTCTTGCTGCTCTTCACCTACCCTTGGCACCCTATCTACAGGCACAACAGCACTGGGGATCTGTGCTTTCCCCGAGGCGCAACATCTCATGGCGCTGGGCAGCAGAAGAGCCTCTTGCCGAAAAGGCAAACGTCTGGCTCCTTCTCCCACAAGGAAGGGCCCAGCCCTGAATGCTGCTGCTGCTCTTCACCTATCCTTGGAACCCTATCTACAGGCACAACAGCACTGGGGATCTGTGCTTTCCCAGAGACTCAACATCTCATGGCTCTCGGCAGCGAAAGAGCCTCTTGCCGAGAAGGCAAACGTCCGGCTCCTTCTCCCACAAGGAAGGGCCCAGCCCTGAAAGCTCTTGCTGCTCTTCACCTACCCTTGGCGCCCTATCTACAGGCACAACAGCAGTGGGGATCTGTGCTTTCCCAGAGACGCAACATCTCATGGCGCTCGGCCGCGGCAGTGCCTCTTGCCGAGAAGGCAAACGTCCATCTCCTTCTCCCACAGGGAAGGGCCCAGCCCTGAAAGCTCTTGCTGCTCTTCACCTACCCTTGGAACCCTATCTACAGGCACAACAGGACTGGGGATCTGTGCTTTCCCAGAGACGCAACATCTCATGGCGCTCGGCAGCGAATGAGCCTCTTGCCGAGAAGGCAAACGTCCGGCTTCTTCTCCCACAAGGAAGGGCCCAGCCCTGAAAGCTCTTGCTGCTCTTCACCTACCCTTGGAACCCTATCTACAGGCACAACAGCAGTGGGGATCTGTGCTTTCCCAGAGACGCAACATGTCATGGCGCTCGGCCGCGGCAGAGCCTCTTGCCGAGAAGGCAAACGTCCGGCTCCTTCTCCCACAAGGAAGGGCCCAGCCCTGAAAGCTCTTGCTGCTCTTCACCTACCCTTGGAACCCTATCTACAGGCACAACAGCACTGGGGATCTGTGCTTTCCCAGAGACGCAACATCTCATGGCGCTCGGCCGCGGCAGAGCCTCTTGCCGAAAAGGCAAACGTCCGGCTCCTTCTCCCACAAGGAAGGGCCCAGCCCTGAAAGCTCTTGCTGCTCTTCACGGTGCCTTGGCGCCCTATCTACAGGCACAACAGCACTGGGGATCTGTGCTTTCCCAGAGACTCAACATCTCATGGCGCTCGGCCGCGGCAGTGCCTCTTGCCGAAAAGGCAAGCGTCCGTCTCCTTCTCCCACAAGGAAGGGCCCAGCCCTGAATGCTGCTGCTGCTCTTCACCTACCCTTGGCGCCCTATCTACAGGCACAACAGCAGTGGGGATCTCTTCTTTCCCAGAGACGCAACATCTCATGGCGCTTGGCTGCGGCAGAGCCTCTTGCCGAGAAGGCAAACGTCCGGCTCCTTCTCCCACAAGGAAGGGCCCAGCCCTGAATGCTGCTGCTGCTCTTCACGGTGCCTTGGCGCCCTATCTACAGGCACAACAGCAGTGGGGATCTGTGCTTTCCCAGAGACGCAACATCTCATGGCACTCGGCCGCGGCAGAGCCTCTTGCCGAAAAGTCAAACGTCCGGCTCCTTCTCCCACAAGGAAGGGCCCAGCCCTGAAAGCTCTTGCTGCTCTTCACGGTGCCTTGGCGCCCTATCTACAGGCACAACAGCACTGGGGATCTGTGCTTTCCCAGAGACTCAACATCTCATGGCGCTCGGCCGCGGCAGTGCCTCTTGCCGAAAAGGCAAGCGTCCGTCTCCTTCTCCCACAAGGAAGGGCCCAGCCCTGAAAGCTCTTGCTGCTCTTCACGGTGCCTTGGCGCCCTATCTACAGGCACAACAGCAGTGGGGATCTGTGCTTTCCCAGAGACTCAACATCTCATGGCGCTCGGCAGCGAAAGAGCCTCTTGCCGAGGGCAAACGTCCGGCTCCTTCTCCCACAAGGAAGGGCCCAGCCCTGAAAGCTCTTGCTGCTCTTCACCTACCCTTGGCGCCCTATCTACAGGCACAACAGCACTGGGGATCTGTGCTTTCCCAGAGACGCAACATCTCATAGCGCTCGGCCGTGGCAGAGCCTCTTGCCGAAAAGGCAAACGTCCGGCTCCTTCTCCCACAAGGAAGGGCCCAGCCCTGAAAGCTCTTGCTGCTCTTCACGGTGCCTTGGCGCCCTATCTACAGGCACAATAGCATTGGGGATCTGTGCTTTCCCAGAGACTCAACATCTCATGGCGCTCGGCAGCGAAAGAGCCTCTTGCCGAGAAGGCAAACGTCCGGCTCCTTCTCCCACAAGGAAGGGCCCAGCCCTGAAAGCTCTTGCTGCTCTTCACGGTGCCTTGGCGCCTTATCTACAGGCACAACAGCAGTGGGGATCTGTGCTTTCCCAGAGACGCAACATCTCATGGCGCTCGGCAGCGAAAGAGCCTCTTGCCGAGAAGGCAAACGTCCGGCTCCTTCTCCCACAAGGAAGGGCCCAGCCCTGAAAGCTCTTGCTGCTCTTCACCTACCCTTGGCGCCCTATCTACAGGCACAACAGCACTGGGGATCTGTGCTTTCCCAGAGACGCAACATCTCATGGCGCTCAGCCGCGGCAGTGCCTCTTGCCGAAAAGGAAAACGTCCGGCTCCTTCTCCCACAAGGAAGGGCCCAGCCCTGAAAGCTCTTGCTGCTCTTCACCTACCCTTGGCGCCCTATCTACAGGCACAACAGCAGTGGGGATCTGTGCTTTCCCAGAGATGCAATATCTCATGGCGATCGGCAGCGGAAGAGCCTCTTGCCGAAAAGGCAAACGTCTGGCTCCTTCTCCCACAAGGAAGGGCCCAGCCCTGAAAGCTCTTGCTGCTCTTCACCTACCCTTGGCACCCTATCTACAGGCACAACAGCACTGGGGATCTGTGCTTTCCCCGAGGCGCAACATCTCATGGCGCTGGGCAGCAGAAGAGCCTCTTGCCGAAAAGGCAAACGTCTGGCTCCTTCTCCCACAAGGAAGGGCCCAGCCCTGAATGCTGCTGCTGCTCTTCACCTATCCTTGGAACCCTATCTACAGGCACAACAGCACTGGAGATCTGTGCTTTCCCAGAGACTCAACATCTCATGGCTCTCGGCAGCGAAAGAGCCTCTTGCCGAGAAGGCAAACGTCCGGCTCCTTCTCCCACAAGGAAGGGCCCAGCCCTGAAAGCTCTTGCTGCTCTTCACCTACCCTTGGCGCCCTATCTACAGGCACAACAGCAGTGGGGATCTGTGCTTTCCCAGAGACGCAACATCTCATGGCGCTCGGCCGCGGCAGTGCCTCTTGCCGAGTAGGCAAACGTCCATCTCCTTCTCCCACAGGGAAGGGCCCAGCCCTGAAAGCTCTTGCTGCTCTTCACCTACCCTTGGAACCCTATCTACAGGCACAACAGGACTGGGGATCTGTGCTTTCCCAGAGACGCAACATCTCATGGCGCTCGGCAGCGAATGAGCCTCTTGCCGAGAAGGCAAACGTCCGGCTTCTTCTCCCACAAGGAAGGGCCCAGCCCTGAAAGCTCTTGCTGCTCTTCACCTACCCTTGGAACCCTATCTACAGGCACAACAGCAGTGGGGATCTGTGCTTTCCCAGAGACGCAACATGTCATGGCGCTCGGCCGCGGCAGAGCCTCTTGCCGAGAAGGCAAACGTCCGGCTCCTTCTCCCACAAGGAAGGGCCCAGCCCTGAAAGCTCTTGCTGCTCTTCACCTACCCTTGGAACCCTATCTACAGGCACAACAGCACTGGGGATCTGTGCTTTCCCAGAGACGCAACATCTCATGGCGCTCGGCCGCGGCAGATCCTCTTGCCGAGAAGGCAAAGGTCCAACTCCTTCTCCCATAAGGAAGGGCCCAGCCCTGAAAGCTCTTGCTGCTCTTCACCTACCCTTGGAACCCTATCTACAGGCACAACAGCACTGGGGATCTGTGCTTTCCCAGAGACGCAACATCTCATGGCGCTCGGCCGCGGCAGAGCCTCTTGCCGAAAAGGCAAACGTCCGGCTCCTTCTCCCACAAGGAAGGGCCCAGCCCTGAAAGCTCTTGCTGCTCTTCACGGTGCCTTGGCGCCCTATCTACAGGCACAACAGCACTGGGGATCTGTGCTTTCCCAGAGACTCAACATCTCATGGCGCTCGGCCGCGGCAGTGCCTCTTGCCGAAAAGGCAAGCGTCCGTCTCCTTCTCCCACAAGGAAGGGCCCAGCCCTGAATGCTGCTGCTGCTCTTCACCTACCCTTGGCGCCCTATCTACAGGCACAACAGCAGTGGGGATCTCTTCTTTCCCAGAGACGCAACATCTCATGGCGCTTGGCTGCGGCAGAGCCTCTTGCCGAGAAGGCAAACGTCCGGCTCCTTCTCCCACAAGGAAGGGCCCAGCCCTGAATGCTGCTGCTGCTCTTCACGGTGCCTTGGCGCCCTATCTACAGGCACAACAGCAGTGGGGATCTGTGCTTTCCCAGAGACGCAACATCTCATGGCACTCGGCCGCGGCAGAGCCTCTTGCCGAAAAGTCAAACGTCCGGCTCCTTCTCCCACAAGGAAGGGCCCAGCCCTGAAAGCTCTTGCTGCTCTTCACGGTGCCTTGGCGCCCTATCTACAGGCACAACAGCACTGGGGATCTGTGCTTTCCCAGAGACTCAACATCTCATGGCGCTCGGCCGCGGCAGTGCCTCTTGCCGAAAAGGCAAGCGTCCGTCTCCTTCTCCCACAAGGAAGGGCCCAGCCCTGAAAGCTCTTGCTGCTCTTCACGGTGCCTTGGCGCCCTATCTACAGGCACAACAGCAGTGGGGATCTGTGCTTTCCCAGAGACTCAACATCTCATGGCGCTCGGCAGCGAAAGAGCCTCTTGCCGAGGGCAAACGTCCGGCTCCTTCTCCCACAAGGAAGGGCCCAGCCCTGAAAGCTCTTGCTGCTCTTCACCTACCCTTGGCGCCCTATCTACAGGCACAACAGCACTGGGGATCTGTGCTTTCCCAGAGACGCAACATCTCATAGCGCTCGGCCGTGGCAGAGCCTCTTGCCGAAAAGGCAAACGTCCGGCTCCTTCTCCCACAAGGAAGGGCCCAGCCCTGAAAGCTCTTGCTGCTCTTCACGGTGCCTTGGCGCCCTATCTACAGGCACAATAGCATTGGGGATCTGTGCTTTCCCAGAGACTCAACATCTCATGGCGCTCGGCAGCGAAAGAGCCTCTTGCCGAGAAGGCAAACGTCCGGCTCCTTCTCCCACAAGGAAGGGCCCAGCCCTGAAAGCTCTTGCTGCTCTTCACCTACCCTTGGAACCCTATCTACAGGCACAACAGCAGTGGGGATCTGTGCTTTCCCAGAGACGCAACATCTCATGGCGCTTGTCGCGGCAGAACCTCTTGCCGAAAAGGCAAACGTCCGGCTCCTTCTCCCACAAGGAAGGGCCCAGCCCTGAAAGCTCTTGCTGCTCCTCACCTACCCTTGGAACCCTATCTACAGGCACAACAGCAGTGGGGATCTGTACTTTCCCAGAGACGCAACATCTCATGGCGCTCGGCCGCGGCAGAGCCTCTTGCCGAAAAGGCAAACGTCCGGCTCCTTCTCCCACAAGGAAGGGCCCAGCCCTGAAAGCTCTTGCTGCTCTTCACCTACCCTTGGAACCCTATCTACAGGCACAACAGCACTGGGGATCTGTGCTTTCCCAGAGACGCAACATCTCATGGCGCTCGGCAGCGAAAGAGCCTCTTACCGAGAAGGCAAACGTCCGGCTCCCTCTGCCACAAGGAAGGGCCCAGCCCTGAAAGCTCTTGCTGCTCTTCACGGTGCCTTGGCGCCTTATCTACAGGCACAACAGCAGTGGGGATCTGTGCTTTCCCAGAGACGCAACATCTCATGGCGCTCGGCAGCGAAAGAGCCTCTTGCCGAGAAGGCAAACGTCCGGCTCCTTCTCCCACAAGGAAGGGCCCAGCCCTGAAAGCTCTTGCTGCTCTTCACCTACCCTTGGCGCCCTATCTACAGGCACAACAGCACTGGGGATCTGTGCTTTCCCAGAGACGCAACATCTCATGGCGCTCAGCCGCGGCAGTGCCTCTTGCCGAAAAGGCAAACGTCCGGCTCCTTCTCCCACAAGGAAGGGCCCAGCCCTGAAAGCTCTTGCTGCTCTTCACCTACCCTTGGCGCCCTATCTACAGGCACAACAGCAGTGGGGATCTGTGCTTTCCCAGAGATGCAATATCTCATGGCGATCGGCAGCGGAAGAGCCTCTTGCCGAAAAGGCAAACGTCCGGCTCCTTCTCCCACAAGGAAGGGCCCAGCCCTGAAAGCTCTTGCTGCTCTTCACCTACCCTTGGCACCCTATCTACAGGCACAACAGCACTGGGGATCTGTGCTTTCCCCGAGGCGCAACATCTCATGGCGCTGGGCAGCAGAAGAGCCTCTTGCCGAAAAGGCAAACGTCTGGCTCCTTCTCCCACAAGGAAGGGCCCAGCCCTGAAAGCTCTTGCTGCTCTTCACCTATCCTTGGAACCCTATCTACAGGCACAACAGCACTGGGGATCTGTGCTTTCCCAGAGACTCAACATCTCATGGCTCTCGGCAGCGAAAGAGCCTCTTGCCGAGAAGGCAAACGTCCGGCTCCTTCTCCCACAAGGAAGGGCCCAGCCCTGAAAGCTCTTGCTGCTCTTCACGGTGCCTTGGCACCCTATCTACAGGCACAACAGCAGTGGGGATCTGTGCTTTCCCAGAGACGCAACATCTCATGGCGCTCAGCCGCGGCAGTGCCTCTTGCCGAGAAGGCAAACGTCCATCTCATTCTCCCACAGGGAAGGGCCCAGCCCTGAAAGCTCTTGCTGCTCTTCACCTACCCTTGGAACCCTATCTACAGGCACAACAGCACTGGGGATCTGTGCTTTCCCAGAGACGCAACATATCATGGCGCTCGGCCGCGGCAGAGCCTCTTGCCGAAAAGGCAAACGTCCGGCTCCTTCTCCCACAAGGAAGGGCCCAGCCCTGAAAGCTCTTGCTGCTCTTCACCTACCCTTGGCGCCCTATCTACAGGCACAACAGCACTGGGAATCTGTGCTTTCCCATAGACGCAACATCTCATGGCGCTCGGCAGCGAATGAGCCTCTTGCCGAGAAGGCAAACGTCCGGCTTCTTCTCCCACAAGGAAGGGCCCAGCCCTGAAAGCTCTTGCTGCTCTTCACCTACCCTTGGAACCCTATCTAGAGGCACAACAGCACTGGGGATCTGTGCTTTCCCAGAGACGCAACATCTCATGGCTCTCGGCAGCGAATGAGCGTCTTGCCGAGAAGGCAAACGTCCGGCTCCTTCTCCCACAAGGAAGGGCCCAGCCCTGAAAGCTCTTGCTGCTCTTCACGGTGCCTTGGCACCTTATCTACAGGCACAACAGCACTGGGGACCTGTGCTTTCCCAGAGACGCTACATCTCATAGCGCTCGGCAGCGAAAGAGCCTCTTGCCGAGAAGGCAAACGTCCGTCTCCTTCTCCCACAAGGAAGGGCCCAGCCCTGAAAGCTCTTGCTGCTCTTCACCTACCCTTGGCGCCCTATCTACAGGCACAACAGCACTGGGGATCTGTGCTTTCCCAGAGACGCAACATCTCATGGCGCTCGGTCGCGGCAGAACCTCTTGCCGAAAAGGCAAACGTCCGGCTCCTTCTCCCACAAGGAAGGGCCCAGCCCTGAAAGCTCTTGCTGCTCTTCACCTACCCTTGGAACCCTATCTACAGGCACAACAGCAGTGGGGATCTGTGCTTTCCCAGAGACGCAACATGTCATGGCGCTCGGCCGCGGCAGAGCCTCTTGCCGAGAAGGCAAACGTCCGGCTCCTTCTCCCACAAGGAAGGGCCCAGCCCTGAAAGCTCTTGCTGCTCTTCACCTACCCTTGGAACCCTATCTACAGGCACAACAGCACTGGGGATCTGTGCTTTCCCAGAGACGCAACATCTCATGGCGCTCTGTCGCGGCAGAACCTCTTGCCGAAAAGGCAAACGTGCGGCTCCTTCTCCCACAAAGAAGGGCCCAGCCCTGAAAGCTCTTGCTGCTCTTCACCTACCCTTGGCACCCTATCTACAGGCACAACAGCACTGGGGATCTGTGCTTTCCCCGAGGCGCAACATCTCATGGCGCTGGGCAGCAGAAGAGCCTCTTGCCGAAAAGGCAAACGTCTGGCTCCTTCTCCCACAAGGAAGGGCCCAGCCCTGAAAGCTCTTGCTGCTCTTCACCTATCCTTGGAACCCTATCTACAGGCACAACAGCAGTGGGGATCTGTGCTTTCCCAGAGACTCAACATCTCATGGCTCTCGGCAGCGAAAGAGCCTCTTGCCGAGAAGGCAAACGTCCGGCTCCTTCTCCCACAAGGAAGGGCCCAGCCCTGAAAGCTCTTGCTGCTCTTCACGGTGCCTTGGCACCCTATCTACAGGCACAACAGCAGTGGGGATCTGTGCTTTCCCAGAGACGCAACATCTCATGGCGCTCGGCCGCGGCAGTGCCTCTTGCCGAGAAGGCAAACGTCCATCTCCTTCTCCCACAGGGAAGGGCCCAGCCCTGAAAGCTCTTGCTGCTCTTCACCTACCCTTGGCACCCTATCGACAGGCACAACAGCACTGGGGATCTGTGCTTTCCCAGAGACGCAACATATCATGGCGCTCGGCCGCGGCAGAGCCTCTTGCCGAAAAGGCAAACGTCCGGCTCCTTCTCCCACAAGGAAGGGCCCAGCCCTGAAAGCTCTTGCTGCTCTTCACCTACCCTTGGCGCCCTATCTACAGGCACAACAGCACTGGGAATCTGTGCTTTCCCATAGACGCAACATCTCATGGCGCTCGGCAGCGAATGAGCCTCTTGCCGAGAAGGCAAACGTCCGGCTTCTTCTCCCACAAGGAAGGGCCCAGCCCTGAAAGCTCTTGCTGCTCTTCACCTACCCTTGGAACCCTATCTACAGGCACAACAGCACTGGGGATCTGTGCTTTCCCAGAGACGTAACATCTCATGGCTCTCGGCAGCGAATGAGCGCCTTGCCGAGAAGGCAAACGTCCGGCTCCTTCTCCCACAAGGAAGGGCCCAGCCCTGAAAGCTCTTGCTGCTCTTCACGGTGCCTTGGCACCTTATCTACAGGCACAACAGCACTGGGGACCTGTGCTTTCCCAGAGACGCTACATCTCATAGCGCTCGGCAGCGAAAGAGCCTCTTGCCGAGAAGGCAAACGTCCGTCTCCTTCTCCCACAAGGAAGGGCCCAGCCGTGAAAGCTCTTGCTGCTCTTCACGGTGCCTTGGCGCCCTATCTACAGGCACAACAGCACTGGGGATCTGTGCTTTCCCAGAGACGCAACATCTCATGGCGCTCGGTCGCGGCAGAACCTCTTGCCGAAAAGGCAAACGTCCGGCTCCTTCTCCCACAAGGAAGGGCCCAGCCCTGAAAGCTCTTGCTGCTCTTCACCTACCCTTGGAACCCTATCTACAGGCACAACAGCAGTGGGGATCTGTGCTTTCCCAGAGACGCAACATGTCATGGCGCTCGGCCGCGGCAGAGCCTCTTGCCGAGAAGGCAAACATCCGGCTCCTTCTCCCACAAGGAAGGGCCCAGCCCTGAAAGCTCTTGCTGCTCTTCACCTACCCTTGGAACCCTATCTACAGGCACAACAGCACTGGGGATCTGTGCTTTCCCAGAGACGGAACATCTCATGGCGCTCGGCCGCGGCAGAGCCTCTTGCCGAAAAGGCAAACGTCCGGCTCCTTCTCCCACAAGGAAGGGCCCAGCCCTGAAAGCTCTTGCTGCTCTTCACGGTGCCTTGGCGCCCTATCTACAGGCACAACAGCAGTGGGGATCTGTGCTTTCCCAGAGACTCAACATCTCATGGCGCTCGGCCGCGGCACAGCCTCTTGCCGAAAAGGCAAGCGTCCGTCTCCTTCTCCCACAAGGAAGGGCCCAGCCCTGAATGCTGCTGCTGCTCTTCACCTACCCTTGGCGCCCTATCTACAGGCACAACAGCAGTGGGGATCTGTGCTTTCCCAGAGACGCAACAGCTCATGGCGCTTGGCTGCGGCAGAGCCTCTTGCCGAGAAGGCAAACGTCCGGCTCCTTCTCCCACAAGGAAGGGCCCAGCCCTGAAAGCTCTTGCTGCTCTTCACCTACCCTTGGCGCCCTATCTACAGGCACAACAGCAGTGGGGATCTGTGCTTTCCCAGAGACTCAACATCTCATGGCACTCGGCCGCGGCAGATCCTCTTGCCGAAAAGGCAAACGTCCGGCTCCTTCTCCCACAAGGAAGGGCCCAGCCCTGAAAGCTCTTGCTGCTCTTCACGGTGCCTTGGCGCCCTATCTACAGGCACAACAGCACTGGGGATCTGTGCTTTCCCAGAGACGCAACATCTCATAGCGCTCGGCCGCGGCAGAGCCTCTTGCCGCAAAGGCAAACGTCTGGTTCCTTCTCCCACAAGGAAGGGCCCAGACCTTAATGCTGCTCCTACTCTTCACCTACCCTTGGAACCCTATCTACAGGCACAACAGCACTGGGGATCTGTGCTTTCCCAGAGACGTAATATCTCATGGCGCTCGGCCGCGGGCAGTGCCTCTTGCCGAGAAGGCAAATGTCCGGCTCCTTCTCCCACAAGGAAGGGCCCAGCCCTGAAAGCTCTTGCTGCTCTTCACCTACCCTTGGAACCCTATCTACAGGCACAACAGCAGTGGGGATCTGTGCTTTCCCAGAGACGTAACATCTCATGGCGCTCGGCCGCGGCAGAGCCTCTTGCCGAAAAGGCAAACGTCCGGCTCCTTCTCCCACAAGGAAGGGCCCAGCCCTGAAAGCTCTTGCTGCTCTTCACGGTGCCTTGGCGCCCTATCTACAGGCACAACAGCAGTGGGCATCTCTGCTTTCCCAGAGACGCAACATCTCATAGCGCTCGGCCGCCGCAGAGCCTCTTGCCGAGAAGGCAAACGTCCGGCTCCTTCTCCCACAAGGAAGGGCCCAGCCCTGAAAGCTCTTGCTGCTCTTCACCTACCCTTGGCGCCCTATCTACAGGCACAACAGCAGTGGGGATCTGTGCTTTCCCAGAGACGCAACATCTCATGGCGCTCGGCCGCGGCAGAGACCCTTGCCGAAAAGGCAAACGTCCGGCTCCTTCTCCCACAAGGAAGGGCCCAGCCCTGAAAGCTCTTGCTGCTCTTCACCTAACTTTGGAACCCTATCTAGAGGCACAACAGCAGTGGGGATCTGTGCTTTCCCAGAGACGCAACATCTCATGGCGCTCGGCCGCGGCAGATCCTCTTGCCGAGAAGGCAAACGTCCGGCTCCTTCTCCCACAAGGAAGGGCCCAGCCCTGAAAGCTCTTGCTGCTCTTCACCTACCCTTGGAACCCTATCTACAGGCACAACAGCAGTGGGGATCTGTGCTTTCCCAGAGACGCAACATCTCATGGCGCTCGGCAGCGAAAGAGCCTCTTGCCGAGAAGGCAAACGTCCGGCTCCTTCTCCCACAAGGAAGGGCCCAGCCCTGAAAGCTCTTGCTGCTGTTCACGGTGCCTTGGCGCCTTATCTACAGGCACAACAGCACTGGGGATCTGTGCTTTCCCAGAGACGCAACATCTCATGGCGCTCGGAAGCGAAAGAGCCTCTTGCTGAGAAGGCAAACGTCCGGCTCCTTCTCCCACAAGGAAGGGCCCAGCCCTGAAAGCTCTTGCTGCTCTTCACCTACCCTTGGCGCCCTATCTACAGGCACAACAGCAGTGGGGATCTGTGCTTTCCCAGAGACGCAACATCTCATGGCGCTCGGCAGCGAAAGAGCCTCTTGCCGAAAAGGCAAACGTCCGGCTCCTTCTCCCACAAGGAAGGGCCCAGCCCTGAATGCTGCTGCTGCTCTTCACCTACCCTTGGAACCCTATCTACAGGCACAACAGCACTGGGGATCTGTGCTTTCCCAGAGACGTAACATCTCATGGCGCTCGGCCGCGGCAGAGCCTCTTGCCGAAAAGGCAAACGTCCGGCTCCTTCTGCCACAAGGAAGGGCCCAGCCCTGAAAGCTCTTGCTGCTCTTCACGGTGCCTTGGCGCCCTATCTACAGGCACAACAGCACTGGGGATCTGTGCTTTCCCAGAGACTCAACATCTCATGGCGCTCGGCCGCGGCAGTGCCTCTTGCCGAAAAGGCAAGCGTCCGTCTCTTTCTCCCACAAGGAAGGGCCCAGCCCTGAAAGCTCTTGCTGCTCTTCACGGTGCCTTGGCGCCCTATCTACAGGCACAACAGCAGTGGGGATCTGTGCTTTCCCAGAGACTCAACATCTCATGGCGCTCGGCAGCGAAAGAGCCTCTTGCCGAGGGCAAACGTCCGGCTCCTTCTCCCACAAGGAAGGGCCCAGCCCTGAAAGCTCTTGCTGCTCTTCACGGTGCCTTGGCGCCCTATCTACAGGCACAACAGCACTGGGGATCTGTGCTTTCCCAGAGACTCAACATCTCATGGCGCTCGTCGCGGCAGAACCTCTTGCCGAAAAGGCAAACGACCGGCTCCTTCTCCCACAAGGAAGGGCCCAGCCCTGAAAGCTCTTGCTGCTCTTCACCTACCCTTGGAACCCTATCTACAGGCACAACAGCAGTGGGGATCTGTGCTTTCCCAGAGACGCAACATCTCATGGCGCTCGGCCGCGGCAGAGCCTCTTGCCGAAAAGGCAAACGTCCGGCTCCTTCTCCCACAAGGAAGGGCCCAGCCCTGAAAGCTCTTGCTGCTCTTCACCTACCCTTGGAACCCTATCTACAGGCACAACAGCAGTGGGGATCTGTGCTTTCCCAGAGACGCAACATCTCATGGCGCTCGGCAGCGAAAGAGCCTCTTGCCGAGAAGGCAAACGTCCGGCTCCCTCTGCCACAAGGAAGGGCCCAGCCCTGAAAGCTCTTGCTGCTCTTCACGGTGCCTTGGCGCCTTATCTACAGGCACAACAGCACTGGGGATCTGTGCTTTCCCAGAGACGCAACATCTCATGGCGCTCGGCAGCGAAAGAGCCTCTTGCCGAGAAGGCAAACGTCCGGCTCCTTCTCCCACAAGGAAGGGCCCAGCCCTGAAAGCTCTTGCTGCTCTTCACCTACCCTTGGAACCCTATCTACAGGCACAACAACAGTGGCGATCTGTGCTTTCCCAGAGATGCAATATCTCATGGCGATCGGCAGCTGAAGAGCCTCTTGCCGAAAAGGCAAACGTCCGGCTCCTTCTCCCACAAGGAAGGGCCCAGCCCTGAAAGCTCTGGATGCACTTCACCTACCCTTGGCACCCTATCTACAGGCACAACAGCACTGGGGATCTGTGCTTTCCCCGAGGCGCAACATCTCATGGCGCTCGGCCGCGGCAGAGCGTCTTGCCGAAAAGGCAAACGTCCGGCTCCTTCTCCCACAAGGAAGGGCCCAGCCCTGAAAGCTCTTGCTGCTCTTCACCTACCCTTGGCGCCCTATCTACAGGCACAACAGCACTGGGGATCTGTGCTTTCCCAGAGACGCAACATCTCATGGCGCTCGGCCGCGGCAGAGCCTCTTGCCGAAAAGGCAAACGTCCGGCTCCTTCTCCCACAAGGAAGGGCCCAGCCCTGAAAGCTCTTGCTGCTCTTCACGGTGCCTTGGCGCCCTATCTACAGGCACAACAGCACTGGGGATCTGTGCTTTCCCAGAGACGTAACATCTCATGGCGCTCGGCCGCGGCACAGCCTCTTGCCGAAAAGGCAAACGTCCGTCTCCTTCTCCCACAAGGAAGGGCCCAGCCCTGAATGCTGCTGCTGCTCTTCACCTACCCTTGGCGCCCTATCTACAGGCACAACAGCAGTGGGGATCTCTTCTTTCCCAGAGACGCAACATCTCATGGCGCTTGGCTGCGGCAGAGCCTCTTGCCGAGAAGGCAAACGTCCGGCTCCTTCTCCCACAAGGAAGGGCCCAGCCCTGAAAGCTCTTGCTGCTCTTCACCTACCCTTGGAACCCTATCTACAGGCACAACAGCACTGGGGATCTGTGCTTTCCCAGAGACTCAACATCTCATGGCACTCGGCCGCGGCAGATCCTCTTGCCGAGAATGCAAACGTCCGGCTCCTTCTCCCACAAGGAAGGGCCCAGCCCTGAAAGCTCTTGCTGCTCTTCACGGTGCCTTGGCGCCCTATCTACAGGCACAACAGCACTGGGGATCTGTGCTTTCCCAGAGACGCAACATCTCATAGCGCTCGGCCGCGGCAGAGCCTCTTGCCAAAAAGGCAAACGTCTGGTTCCTTCTCCCACAAGGAAGGGCCCAGCCCTGAATGATGCTCCTACTCTTCACCTATCCTTGGAACCCTATCTACAGGCACAACAGCACTGGGGATCTGTGCTTTCCCAGAGACGTAACATCTCATGGCGCTCGGCCGCGGCAGTGCCTCTTGCCGAGAAGGCAAATGTCCGGCTCCTTCTCCCACAAGGAAGGGCCCAGCCCTGAAAGCTCTTGCTGCTCTTCACCTACCCTTGGAACCCTATCTACAGGCACAACAGCACTGGGGATCTGTGCTTTCCCAGAGACGCAACATCTCATGGCGCTCGGCCGCGGCAGAGCCTCTTGCCGAAAAGGCAAACGTCCGGCTCCTTCTCCCACAAGGAAGGGCCCAGCCCTGAAAGCTCTTGCTGCTCTTCACGGTGCCTTGGCGCCCTATCTACAGGCACAACAGCAGTGGGGATCTGTGCTTTCCCAGAGACTCAACATCTCATGGCGCTCGGCCGCGGCAGTGCCTCTTGCCGAAAAGGCAAACGTCCGCCTCCTTCTCCCACAAGGAAGGGCCCAGCCCTGAAAGCTCTTGCTGCTCTTCACGGTGCCTTGGCGCCCTATCTACAGGCACAACAGCACTGGGGATCTGTGCTTTCCCAGAGACTCAACATCTCATGGCGCTCGGCAGCGAAAGAGCCTCTTGCCGAGGGCAAACGTCCGGCTCCTTCTCCCACAAGGAAGGGCCCAGCCCTGAAAGCTCTTGCTGCTCTTCACCTACCCTTGGAACCCTATCTACAGGCACAACAGCACTGGGGATCTGTGCTTTCCCAGAGACGCAACATCTCATGGCTCTCGGCAGCGAATGAGCGTCTTGCCGAGAAGGCAAACGTCCGGCTCCTTCTCCCACAAGGAAGGGCCCAGCCCTGAAAGCTCTTGCTGCTCTTCACGGTGCCTTGGCACCTTATCTACAGGCACAACAGCACTGGGGACCTGTGCTTTCCCAGAGACGCTACATCTCATAGCGCTCGGCAGCGAAAGAGCCTCTTGCCGAGAAGGCAAACGTCCGTCTCCTTCTCCCACAAGGAAGGGCCCAGCCCTGAAAGCTCTTGCTGCTCTTCACCTACCCTTGGCGCCCTATCTACAGGCACAACAGCACTGGGGATCTGTGCTTTCCCAGAGACGCAACATCTCATGGCGCTCGGTCGCGGCAGAGCCTCTTGCCGAGAAGGCAAACGTCCGGCTCCTTCTCCCACAAGGAAGGGCCCAGCCCTGAAAGCTCTTGCTGCTCTTCACCTACCCTTGGAACCCTATCTACAGGCACAACAGCAGTGGGGATCTCTTCTTTCCCAGAGACGCAACATCTCATGGCGCTTGGCTGCGGCAGAGCCTCTTGCCGAGAAGGCAAACGTCCGGCTCCTTCTCCCACAAGGAAGGGCCCAGCCCTGAAAGCTCTTGCTGCTCTTCACCTACCCTTGGCGCCCTATCTACAGGCACAACAGCAGTGGGGATCTGTGCTTTCCCAGAGACTCAACATCTCATGGCACTCGACCGCGGCAGATCCTCTTGCCGAAAAGGCAAACGTCCGGCTCCTTCTCCCACAAGGAAGGGCCCAGCCCTGAAAGCTCTTGCTGCTCTTCACGGTGCCTTGGCGCCCTATCTACAGGCACAACAGCACTGGTGATCTGTGCTTTCCCAGAGACGCAACATCTCATAGCGCTCGGCCGCGGCAGAGCCTCTTGCCGCAAAGGCAAACGTCTGGTTCCTTCTCCCACAAGGAAGGGCCCAGCCCTGAATGCTGCTCCTACTCTTCACCTACCCTTGGAACCCTATCTACAGGCACAACAGCACTGGGGATCTGTGCTTTCCCAGAGACGTAATATCTCATGGCGCTCGGCCGCGGCAGTGCCTCTTGCCGAGAAGGTAAATGTCCGGCTCCTTCTCCCACAAGGAAGGGCCCAGCCCTGAAAGCTCTTGCTGCTCTTCACGGTGCCTTGGCGCCCTATCTACAGGCACAACAGCAGTGGGCATCTCTGCTTTCCCAGAGACGCAACATCTCATAGCGCTCGGCCGCCGCAGAGCCTCTTGCCGAGAAGGCAAACGTCCGGCTCCTTCTCCCACAAGGAAGGGCCCAGCCCTGAAAGCTCTTGCTGCTCTTCACCTACCCTTGGCGCCCTATCTACAGGCACAACAGCAGTGGGGATCTGTGCTTTCCCAGAGACGCAACATCTCATGGCGCTCGGCCGCGGCAGAGACCCTTGCCGAAAAGGCAAACGTCCGGCTCCTTCTCCCACAAGGAAGGGCCCAGCCCTGAAAGCTCTTGCTGCTCTTCAC
This sequence comes from Harpia harpyja, assembly GCF_026419915.1. Taxonomy (NCBI): domain Eukaryota; kingdom Metazoa; phylum Chordata; class Aves; order Accipitriformes; family Accipitridae; genus Harpia; species Harpia harpyja. The sequence goes on along the minus strand of NW_026293149.1, from coordinate 132,511 downwards.
CTACCTTTGGAACCCTATCTAGAGGCACAACAGCAGTGTGGATCTGTGCTTTCCCAGAGACGCAACATCTCATGGCGCTCGGCCGCGGCAGAGCCTCTTGCCGAGAAGGCAAACGTCCGGCTCCTTCTCCCACAAGGAAGGGCCCAGCCCTGAAAGCTCTTGCTGCTCTTCACCTACCCTTGGAACCCTATCTACAGGCACAACAGCAGTGGGGATCTGTGCTTTCCCAGAGACGCAACATCTCATGGCGCTCGGCAGCGAAAGAGCCTCTTGCCGAGAAGGCAAACGTCCGGCTCCTTCTCCCACAAGGAAGGGCCCAGCCCTGAAAGCTCTTGCTGCTGTTCACGGTGCCTTGGCGCCCTATCTACAGGCACAACAGCACTGGGGATCTGTGCTTTCCCAGAGACGCAACATCTCATGTCGCTCGGCCGCGGCAGAGCCTCTTGCCGAAAAGGCAAACGTCCGGCTCCTTCTCCCACAAGGAAGGGCCCAGCCCTGAAAGCTCTTGCTGCTCCTCACGGTGCCTTTGCGCCCTATCTACAGGCACAACAGCAGTGGGGATCTGTGCTTTCCCAGAGACTCAACATCTCATGGCGCTCGGCAGCGAAAGAGCCTCTTGCCGAGAAGGCAAACGTCCGGCTCCTTCTCCCACAAGGAAGGGCCCAGCCCTGAAAGCTCTTGCTGCTCTTCACCTACCCTTGGCACCCTATCTACAGGCACAACAGCAGTGGGGATCTGTGCTTTCCCAGAGACGCAACATCTCATGGCGCTCGGCAGCGAAAGAGCCTCTTGCCGAAAAGGCAAACGTCTGGCTCCTTCTCCCACAAGGAAGGGCCCAGCCCTGAATGCTGCTGCTGCTCTTCACCTACCCTTGGAACCCTATCTACAGGCACAACAGCAGTGGGGATCTGTGCTTTCCCAGAGACGTAACATCTCATGGCGCTCGGCCGCGGCAGAGCCTCTTGCCGAAAAGGCAAACGTCCGGCTCCTTCTGCCACAAGGAAGGGCCCAGCCCTGAAAGCTCTTGCTGCTCTTCACGGTGCCTTGGCGCCCTATCTACAGGCACAACAGCAGTGGGGATCTGTGCTTTCCCAGAGACTCAACATCTCATGGCGCTCGGCCGCGGCAGTGCCTCTTGCCGAAAAGGCAAGCGTCCGTCTCCTTCTCCCACAAGGAAGGGCCCAGCCCTGAAAGCTCTTGCTGCTCTTCACGGTGCCTTGGCGCCCTATCTACAGGCACAACAGCAGTGGGGATCTGTGCTTTCCCAGAGACTCAACATCTCATGGCGCTCGGCAGCGAAAGAGCCTCTTGCCGAGGGCAAACATCCGGCTCCTTCTCCCACAAGGAAGGGCCCAGCCCTGAAAGCTCTTGCTGCTCTTCACGGTGCCTTGGCGCCCTATCTACAGGCACAACAGCACTGGGGATCTGTGCTTTCCCAGAGACTCAACATCTCATGGCGGTCGGCAGCGAAAGAGCCTCTTGCCGAGAAGGCAAACGTCCGGCTCCTTCTCCCACAAGGAAGGGCCCAGCCCTGAAAGCTCTTGCTGCTCTTCACCTACCCTTGGCGCCCTATCTACAGGCACAACAGCAGTGGGGATCTGTGCTTTCCCAGAGACGCAACATCTCATGGCGCTCGGCCGCGGCAGAGCCTCTTGCCGAAAAGGCAAACGTCCGGCTCCTTCTCCCACAAGGAAGGGCCCAGCCCTGAAAGCTCTTGCTGCTCTTCACCTACCCTTGGAACCCTATCTACAGGCACAACAGCAGTGGGGATCTGTGCTTTCCCAGAGACGCAACATCTCATGGCGCTCGGCAGCGAAAGAGCCTCTTGCCGAGAAGGCAAACGTCCGGCTCCCTCTGCCACAAGGAAGGGCCCAGCCCTGAAAGCTCTTGCTGCTCTTCACGGTGCCTTGGCGCCTTATCTACAGGCACAACAGCACTGGGGATCTGTGCTTTCCCAGAGACGCAACATCTCATGGCGCTCGGCAGCGAAAGAGCCTCTTGCCGAGAAGGCAAACGTCCGGCTCCTTCTCCCACAAGGAAGGGCCCAGCCCTGAAAGCTCTTGCTGCTCTTCACCTACCCTTGGCGCCCTATCTACAGGCACAACAGCAGTGGGGATTTGTGCTTTCCCAGAGACGCAACATCTCATGGCGCTCGGCAGCGAAAGAGCCTCTTGCCGAGAAGGCAAACGTCCGGCTCCTTCTCCCACAAGGAAGGGCCCAGCCCTGAAAGCTCTTGCTGCTCTTCACGGTGCCTTGGCGCCCTATCTACAGGCACAACAGCAGTGGGGATCTGTGCTTTCCCAGAGACGCAACATCTCATAGCGCTCGGCCGCGGCAGTGCCTCTTGCCGAAAAGGCAAACGTCCGTCTCCTTCTCCCACAAGGAAGGGCCCAGCCCTGAAAGCTCTTGCTGCTCTTCACGGTGCCTTGGCGCCCTATCTACAGGCACAACAGCACTGGGGATCTGTGCTTTCCCAGAGACGCAACATCTCATGGTGCTCGGTCGCGGCAGAACCTCTTGCCGAAAAGGCAAACGTCCGGCTCCTTCTCCCACAAGGAAGGGCCCAGCCCTGAAAGCTCTTGCTGCTCTTCACCTACCCTTGGAACCCTATCTACAGGCACAACAACAGTGGCGATCTGTGCTTTCCCAGAGATGCAACATCTCATGGCGATCGGCAGCTGAAGAGCCTCTTGCCGAAAAGGCAAACGTCCGGCTCCTTCTCCCACAAGGAAGGGCCCAGCCCTGAAAGCTCTGGATGCACTTCACCTACCCTTGGCACCCTATCTACAGGCACAACAGCACTGGGGATCTGTGCTTTCCCCGAGGCGCAACATCTCATGGCGCTCGGCCGCGGCAGAGCGTCTTGCCGAGAAGGCAAACGTCCGGCTCCTTCTCCCACAAGGAAGGGCCCAGCCCTGAAAGCTCTTGCTGCTCTTCACCTACCCTTGGCGCCCTATCTACAGGCACAACAGCACTGGGGATCTGTGCTTTCCCAGAGACGCAACATCTCATGGCGCTCGGCCGCGGCAGAGCCTCTTGCCGAAAAGGCAAACGTCCGGCTCCTTCTCCCACAAGGAAGGGCCCAGCCCTGAAAGCTCTTGCTGCTCTTCACGGTGCCTTGGCGCCCTATCTACAGGCACAACAGCACTGGGGATCTGTGCTTTCCCAGAGACGTAACATCTCATGGCGCTCGGCCGCGGCACAGCCTCTTGCCGAAAAGGCAAACGTCCGTCTCCTTCTCCCACAAGGAAGGGCCCAGCCCTGAATGCTGCTGCTGCTCTTCACCTACCCTTGGCGCCCTATCTACAGGCACAACAGCAGTGGGGATCTCTTCTTTCCCAGAGACGCAACATCTCATGGCGTTTGGCTGCGGCAGAGCCTCTTGCCGAGAAGGCAAACGTCCGGCTCCTTCTCCCACAAGGAAGGGCCCAGCCCTGAAAGCTCTTGCTGCTCTTCACCTACCCTTGGCGCCCTATCTACAGGCACAACAGCACTGGGGATCTGTGCTTTCCCAGAGACTCAACATCTCATGGCACTCGGCCGCTGCAGATCCTCTTGCCGAGAATGCAAACGTCCGGCTCCTTCTCCCACAAGGAAGGGCCCAGCCCTGAAAGCTCTTGCTGCTCTTCACGGTGCCTTGGCGCCCTATCTACAGGCACAACAGCACTGGGGATCTGTGCTTTCCCAGAGACGCAACATCTCATAGCGCTCGGCCGCGGCAGAGCCTCTTGCCAAAAAGGCAAACGTCTGGTTCCTTCTCCCACAAGGAAGGGCCCAGGCCTGAATGATGCTCCTACTCTTCACCTACCCTTGGAACCCTATCTACAGGCACAACAGCACTGGGGATCTGTGCTTTCCCAGAGACGTAACATCTCATGGCGCTCGGCCGCGGCAGTGCCTCTTGCCGAGAAGGCAAATGTCCGGCTCCTTCTCCCACAAGGAAGGGCCCAGCCCTGAAAGCTCTTGCTGCTCTTCACCTACCCTTGGAACCCTATCTACAGGCACAACAGCACTGGGGATCTGTGCTTTCCCAGAGACGCAACATCTCATGGCACTCGGCCGCGGCAGTGCCTCTTGCCGAAAAGGCAAACGTCCGCCTCCTTCTCCCACAAGGAAGGGCCCAGCCCTGAAAGCTCTTGCTGCTCTTCACGGTGCCTTGGCGCCCTATCTACAGGCACAACAGCAGTGGGGATCTGTGCTTTCCCAGAGACTCAACATCTCATGGCGCTCGGCAGCGAAAGAGCCTCTTGCCGAGGGCAAACGTCCGGCTCCTTCTCCCACAAGGAAGGGCCCAGCCCTGAAAGCTCTTGCTGCTCTTCACGGTGCCTTGGCGCCCTATCTACAGGCACAACAGCACTGGGGATCTGTGCTTTCCCAGAGACTCAACATCTCATGGCGCTCGGCAGCGAAATAGCCTCTTGCCGAGAAGGCAAACGTCCGGCTCCTTCTCCCACAAGGAAGGGCCCAGCCCTGAAAGCTCTTGCTGCTCTTCACCTACCCTTGGCGCCCTATCTACAGGCACAACAGCACTGGGGATCTGTGCTTTCCCAGAGACGCAACATCTCATGGCACTCGTCGCGGCAAAACCTCTTGCCGAAAAGGCAAACGTCCGGCTCCTTCTCCCACAAGGAAGGGCCCAGCCCTGAAAGCTCTTGCTGCTCTTCACCTACCCTTGGAACCCTATCTACAGGCACAACAGCAGTGGGGATCTGTGCTTTCCCAGAGACACAACATCTCATGGCGCTCGGCCGCGGCAGAGCCTCTTGCCGAAAAGGCAAACGTCCGGCTCCTTCTCCCACAAGGAAGGGCCCAGCCCTGAAAGCTCTTGCTGCTCTTCACCTACCCTTGGAACCCTATCTACAGGCACAACAGCAGTGGGGATCTGTGCTTTCCCAGAGACGCAACATCTCATGGCGCTCGGCCGCGGCAGAGCCTCTTGCCGAGAAGGCAAACGTCCGGCTCCCTCTGCCACAAGGAAGGGCCCAGCCCTGAAAGCTCTTGCTGCTCTTCACGGTGCCTTGGCGCCTTATCTACAGGCACAACAGCACTGGGGATCTGTGCTTTCCCAGAGACGCAACATCTCATGGCGCTCGGCAGCGAAAGAGCCTCTTGCCGAGAAGGCAAACGTCCGGCTCCTTCTCCCACAAGGAAGGGCCCAGCCCTGAAAGCTCTTGCTGCTCTTCACCTACCCTTGGCGCCCTATCTACAGGCACAACAGCAGTGGGGATTTGTGCTTTCCCAGAGACTCAACATCTCATGGCGCTCGGCAGCGAAAGAGCCTCTTGCCGAGAAGGCAAACGTCCGGCTCCTTCTCCCACAAGGAAGGGCCCAGCCCTGAAAGCTCTTGCTGCTCTTCACGGTGCCTTGGCGCCCTATCTACAGGCACAACAGCAGTGGGGATCTGTGCTTTCCCAGAGACGCAACATCTCATAGCGCTCGGCCGCGGCAGTGCCTCTTGCCGAAAAGGCAAACGTCCGTCTCCTTCTCCCACAAGGAAGGGCCCAGCCCTGAAAGCTCTTGCTGCTCTTCACGGTGCCTTGGCGCCCTATCTACAGGCACAACAGCACTGGGGATCTGTGCTTTCCCAGAGACGCAACATCTCATGGTGCTCGGTCGCGGCAGAACCTCTTGCCGAAAAGGCAAACGTCCGGCTCCTTCTCCCACAAGGAAGGGCCCAGCCCTGAAAGCTCTTGCTGCTCTTCACCTACCCTTGGAACCCTATCTACAGGCACAACAACAGTGGCGATCTGTGCTTTCCCAGAGATGAAATATCTCATGGCGATCGGCAGCTGAAGAGCCTCTTGCCGAAAAGGCAAACGTCCGGCTCCTTCTCCCACAAGGAAGGGCCCAGCCCTGAAAGCTCTGGATGCACTTCACCTACCCTTGGCACCCTATCTACAGGCACAACAGCACTGGGGATCTGTGCTTTCCCCGAGGCGCAACATCTCATGGCGCTCGGCCGCGGCAGAGCGTCTTGCCGAGAAGGCAAACGTCCGGCTCCTTCTCCCACAAGGAAGGGCCCAGCCCTGAAAGCTCTTGCTGCTCTTCACCTACCCTTGGCGCCCTATCTACAGGCACAACAGCACTGGGGATCTGTGCTTTCCCAGAGACGCAACATCTCATGGCGCTCGGCCGCGGCAGAGCCTCTTGCCGAAAAGGCAAACGTCCGTCTCCTTCTCCCACAAGGAAGGGCCCAGCCCTGAAAGCTCTTGCTGCTCTTCACGGTGCCTTGGCGCCCTATCTACAGGCACAACAGCACTGGGGATCTGTGCTTTCCCAGAGACGTAACATCTCATGGCGCTCGGCCGCGGCACAGCCTCTTGCCGAAAAGGCAAACGTCCGTCTCCTTCTCCCACAAGGAAGGGCCCAGCCCTGAATGCTGCTGCTGCTCTTAACCTACCCTTGGCGCCCTATCTACAGGCACAACAGCAGTGGGGATCTCTTCTTTCCCAGAGACGCAACATCTCATGGCGCTTGGCTGCGGCAGAGCCTCTTGCCGAGAAGGCAAACGTCCGGCTCCTTCTCCCACAAGGAAGGGCCCAGCCCTGAAAGCTCTTGCTGCTCTTCACCTACCCTTGGCGCCCTATCTACAGGCACAACAGCACTGGGGATCTGTGCTTTCCCAGAGACTCAACATCTCATGGCACTCGGCCGCGGCAGATCCTCTTGCCGAGAATGTAAACGTCCGGCTCCTTCTCCCACAAGGAAGGGCCCAGCCCTGAAAGCTCTTGCTGCTCTTCACGGTGCCTTGGCGCCCTATCTACAGGCACAACAGCACTGGGGATCTGTGCTTTCCCAGAGACGCAACATCTCATAGCGCTCGGCCGCGGCAGAGCCTCTTGCCAAAAAGGCAAACGTCTGGTTCCTTCTCCCACAAGGAAGGGCCCAGCCCTGAATGATGCTCCTACTCTTCACCTATCCTTGGAACCCTATCTACAGGCACAACAGCACTGGGGATCTGTGCTTTCCCAGAGACGTAACATCTCATGGCGCTCGGCCGCGGCAGTGCCTCTTGCCGAGAAGGCAAATGTCCGGCTCCTTCTCCCACAAGGAAGGGCCCAGCCCTGAAAGCTCTTGCTGCTCTTCACCTACCCTTGGAACCCTATCTACAGGCACAACAGCACTGGGGATCTGTGCTTTCCCAGAGACGCAACATCTCATGGCGCTCGGCCGCGGCAGAGCCTCTTGCCGAAAAGGCAAACGTCCGGCTCCTTCTCCCACAAGGAAGGGCCCAGCCCTGAAAGCTCTTGCTGCTCTTCACCTACCCTTGGAACCCTATCTACAGGCACAACAGCAGTGGGGATCTGTGCTTTCCCAGAGACGCAACATCTCATGGCGCTCGGCCGCGGCAGAGCCTCTTGCCGAGAAGGCAAACGTCCGGCTCCCTCTGCCACAAGGAAGGGCCCAGCCCTGAAAGCTCTTGCTGCTCTTCACGGTGCCTTGGCGCCTTATCTACAGGCACAACAGCACTGGGGATCTGTGCTTTCCCAGAGACGCAACATCTCATGGCGCTCGGCAGCGAAAGAGCCTCTTGCCGAGAAGGCAAACGTCCGGCTCCTTCTCCCACAAGGAAGGGCCCAGCCCTGAAAGCTCTTGCTGCTCTTCACCTACCCTTGGCGCCCTATCTACAGGCACAACAGCAGTGGGGATTTGTGCTTTCCCAGAGACGCAACATCTCATGGCGCTCGGCAGCGAAAGAGCCTCTTGCCGAGAAGGCAAACGTCCGGCTCCTTCTCCCACAAGGAAGGGCCCAGCCCTGAAAGCTCTTGCTGCTCTTCACGGTGCCTTGGCGCCCTATCTACAGGCACAACAGCAGTGGGGATCTGTGCTTTCCCAGAGACGCAACATCTCATAGCGCTCGGCCGCGGCAGTGCCTCTTGCCGAAAAGGCAAACGTCCGTCTCCTTCTCCCACAAGGAAGGGCCCAGCCCTGAAAGCTCTTGCTGCTCTTCACGGTGCCTTGGCGCCCTATCTACAGGCACAACAGCACTGGGGATCTGTGCTTTCCCAGAGACGCAACATCTCATGGCGCTCGGCCGCGGCAGAGCCTCTTGCCGAAAAGGCAAACGTCCGGCTCCTTCTCCCACAAGGAAGGGCCCAGCCCTGAAAGCTCTTGCTGCTCTTCACCTACCCTTGGAACCCTATCTACAGGCACAACAGCAGTGGGGATCTGTGCTTTCCCAGAGACGCAACATCTCATGGCGCTCGGCCGCGGCAGAGCCTCTTGCCGAGAAGGCAAACGTCCGGCTCCCTCTGCCACAAGGAAGGGCCCAGCCCTGAAAGCTCTTGCTGCTCTTCACGGTGCCTTGGCGCCTTATCTACAGGCACAACAGCACTGGGGATCTGTGCTTTCCCAGAGACGCAACATCTCATGGCGCTCGGCAGCGAAAGAGCCTCTTGCCGAGAAGGCAAACGTCCGGCTCCTTCTCCCACAAGGAAGGGCCCAGCCCTGAAAGCTCTTGCTGCTCTTCACCTACCCTTGGCGCCCTATCTACAGGCACAACAGCAGTGGGGATTTGTGCTTTCCCAGAGACGCAACATCTCATGGCGCTCGGCAGCGAAAGAGCCTCTTGCCGAGAAGGCAAACGTCCGGCTCCTTCTCCCACAAGGAAGGGCCCAGCCCTGAAAGCTCTTGCTGCTCTTCACGGTGCCTTGGCGCCCTATCTACAGGCACAACAGCAGTGGGGATCTGTGCTTTCCCAGAGACGCAACATCTCATAGCGCTCGGCCGCGGCAGTGCCTCTTGCCGAAAAGGCAAACGTCCGTCTCCTTCTCCCACAAGGAAGGGCCCAGCCCTGAAAGCTCTTGCTGCTCTTCACGGTGCCTTGGCGCCCTATCTACAGGCACAACAGCACTGGGGATCTGTGCTTTCCCAGAGACGCAACATCTCATGGTGCTCGGTCGCGGCAGAACCTCTTGCCGAAAAGGCAAACGTCCGGCTCCTTCTCCCACAAGGAAGGGCCCAGCCCTGAAAGCTCTTGCTGCTCTTCACCTACCCTTGGAACCCTATCTACAGGCACAACAACAGTGGCGATCTGTGCTTTCCCAGAGATGAAATATCTCATGGCGATCGGCAGCTGAAGAGCCTCTTGCCGAAAAGGCAAACGTCCGGCTCCTTCTCCCACAAGGAAGGGCCCAGCCCTGAAAGCTCTGGATGCACTTCACCTACCCTTGGCACCCTATCTACAGGCACAACAGCACTGGGGATCTGTGCTTTCCCCGAGGCGCAACATCTCATGGTGCTCGGCCGCGGCAGAGCGTCTTGCCGAGAAGGCAAACGTCCGGCTCCTTCTCCCACAAGGAAGGGCCCAGCCCTGAAAGCTCTTGCTGCTCTTCACGGTGCCTTGGCGCCCTATCTACAGGCACAACAGCACTGGGGATCTGTGCTTTCCCAGAGACGCAACATCTCATGGCGCTCGGCCGCGGCAGAGCCTCTTGCCGAAAAGGCAAACGTCCGGCTCCTTCTCCCACAAGGAAGGGCCCAGCCCTGAAAGCTCTTGCTGCTCTTCACGGTGCCTTGGCGCCCTATCTACAGGCACAACAGCACTGGGGATCTGTGCTTTCCCAGAGACGTAACATCTCATGGCGCTCGGCCACGGCACAGCCTCTTGCCGAAAAGGCAAACGTCCGTCTCCTTCTCCCACAAGGAAGGGCCCAGCCCTGAATGCTGCTGCTGCTCTTCACCTACCCTTGGCGCCCTATCTACAGGCACAACAGCAGTGGGGATCTCTTCTTTCCCAGAGACGCAACATCTCATGGCGCTTGGCTGCGGCAGAGCCTCTTGCCGAGAAGGCAAACGTCCGGCTCCTTCTCCCACAAGGAAGGGCCCAGCCCTGAAAGCTCTTGCTGCTCTTCACCTACCCTTGGCGCCCTATCTACAGGCACAACAGCACTGGGGATCTGTGCTTTCCCAGAGACTCAACATCTCATGGCACTCGGCCGCGGCAGATCCTCTTGCCGAGAATGCAAACGTCCGGCTCCTTCTCCCACAAGGAAGGGCCCAGCCCTGAAAGCTCTTGCTGCTCTTCACGGTGCCTTGGCGCCCTATCTACAGGCACAACAGCACTGGGGATCTGTGCTTTCCCAGAGACGCAACATCTCATAGCGCTCGGCCGCGGCAGAGCCTCTTGCCAAAAAGGCAAACGTCTGGTTCCTTCTCCCACAAGGAAGGGCCCAGCCCTGAATGATGCTCCTACTCTTCACCTATCCTTGGAACCCTATCTACAGGCACAACAGCACTGGGGATCTGTGCTTTCCCAGAGACGTAACATCTCATGGCGCTCGGCCGCGGCAGTGCCTCTTGCCGAGAAGGCAAATGTCCGGCTCCTTCTCCCACAAGGAAGGGCCCAGCCCTGAAAGCTCTTGCTGCTCTTCACGGTGCCTTGGCGCCCTATCTACAGGCACAACAGCAGTGGGGATCTGTGCTTTCCCAGAGACTCAACATCTCATGGCGCTCGGCCGCGGCAGTGCCTCTTACCGAAAAGGCAGGCGTCCGTCTCCTTCTCCCACAAGGAAGGGCCCAGCCCTGAAAGCTCTTGCTGCTCTTCACGGTGCCTTGGCGCCCTATCTACAGGCACAACAGCACTGGGGATCTGTGCTTTCCCAGAGACTCAACATCTCATGGCGCTCGGCAGCGAAACAGCCTCTTGCCGAGGGCAAACGTCCGGCTCCTTCTCCCACAAGGAAGGGCCCAGCCCTGAAAGCTCTTGCTGCTCTTCACCTACCCTTGGCGCCCTATCTACAGGCACAACAGCAGTGGGGATCTGTGCTTTCCCAGAGACGCAACATCTCATAGCGCTCGGCCGCGGCAGAGCCTCTTGCCGAAAAGGCAAACGTCCGTCTCCTTCTCCCACAAGGAAGGGCCCAGCCCTGAAAGCTCTTGCTGCTCTTCACGGTGCCTTGGCGCCCTATCTACAGGCACAACAGCACTGGGGATCTGTGCTTTCCCAGAGACTCAACATCTCATGGCGCTCGGCAGCGAAAGAGCCTCTTGCCGAAATGGCAAACGTCCGGCTCCTTCTCCCACAAGGAAGGGCCCAGCCCTGAAAGCTCTTGCTGCTCTTCACCTACCCTTGGAACCCTATCTACAGGCACAACAGCACTGGGGATCTGTGCTTTCCCAGAGACGCAACATCTCATGGCGCTCGTCGCGGCAGAACCTCTTGCCGAAAAGGCAAACGTCCGGCTCCTTCTCCCACAAGGAAGGGCCCAGCCCTGAAAGCTCTTGCTGCTCTTCACCTACCCTTGGAACCCTATCTACAGGCACAACAGCACTGGGGATCTGTGCTTTCCCAGAGACGCAACATCTCATGGCGCTCGGCCGCGGCAGAGCCTCTTGCCGAAAAGGCAAACGTCCGGCTCCTTCTCCCACAAGGAAGGGCCCAGCCCTGAAAGCTCTTGCTGCTCTTCACCTACCCTTGGAACCCTATCTACAGGCACAACAGCAGTGGGGATCTGTGCTTTCCCAGAGACGCAACATCTCATGGCGCTCGGCAGCGAAAGAGCCTCTTGCCGAGAAGGCAAACGTCTGGCTCCCTCTGCCACAAGGAAGGGCCCAGCCCTGAAAGCTCTTGCTGCTCTTCACGGTGCCTTGGCGCCTTATCTACAGGCACAACAGCAGTGGGGATCTGTGCTTTCCCAGAGACGCAACATCTCATGGCGCTCGGCAGCGAAAGAGCCTCTTGCCGAGAAGGCAAACGTCCGGCTCCTTCTCCCACAAGGAAGGGCCCAGCCCTGAAAGCTCTTGCTGCTCTTCACCTACCCTTGGCGCCCTATCTACAGGCACAACAGCAGTGGGGATTTGTGCTTTCCCAGAGACGCAACATCTCATGGCGCTCGGCAGCGAAAGAGCCTCTTGCCGAGAAGGCAAACGTCCGGCTCCCTCTGCCACAAGGAAGGGCCCAGCCCTGAAAGCTCTTGCTGCTCTTCACGGTGCCTTGGCGCCTTATCTACAGGCAAAACAGCAGTGGGGATCTGTGCTTTCCCAGAGACGCAACATCTCATGGCGCTCGGCAGCGAAAGAGCCTCTTGCCGAGAAGGCAAACGTCCGGCTCCTTCTCCCACAAGGAAGGGCCCAGCCCTGAAAGCTCTTGCTGCTCTTCACCTACCCTTGGCGCCCTATCTACAGGCACAACAGCAGTGGGGATTTGTGCTTTCCCAGAGACGCAACATCTCATGGCGCTCCGCAGCGAAAGAGCCTCTTGCCGAAAAGGCAAACGTCCGGCTCCTTCTCCCACAAGGAAGGGCCCAGCCCTGAAAGCTCTTGCTGCTCTTCACGGTGCCTTGGCGCCCTATCTACAGGCACAACAGCAGTGGGGATCTGTGCTTTCCCAGAGACGCAACATCTCATAGCGCTCGGCCGCGGCAGTGCCTCTTGCCGAAAAGGCAAACGTCCGTCTCCTTCTCCCACAAGGAAGGGCCCAGCCCTGAAAGCTCTTGCTGCTCTTCACGGTGCCTTGGCGCCCTATCTACAGGCACAACAGCACTGGGGATCTGTGCTTTCCCAGAGACGCAACATCTCATGGTGCTCGGTCGCGGCAGAACCTCTTGCCGAAAAGGCAAACGTCCGGCTCCTTCTCCCACAAGGAAGGGCCCAGCCCTGAAAGCTCTTGCTGCTCTTCACCTACCCTTGGAACCCTATCTACAGGCACAACAGCAGTGGGGATCTGTGCTTTCCCAGAGATGCAATATCTCATGGCGATCGGCAGCTGAAGAGCCTCTTGCCGAAAAGGCAAACGTCCGGCTCCTTCTCCCACAAGGAAGGGCCCAGCCCTGAAAGCTCTGGATGCACTTCACCTACCCTTGGCACCCTATCTACAGGCACAACAGCACTGGGGATCTGTGCTTTCCCCGAGGCGCAACATCTCATGGCGCTGGGCAGCAGAAGAGCCTCTTGCCGAAAAGGCAAACGTCTGGCTCCTTCTCCCACAAGGAAGGGCCCAGCCCTGAATGCTGCTGCTGCTCTTCACCTACCCTTGGAACCCTATCTACAGGCACAACAGCACTGGGGATCTGTGCTTTCCCAGAGACTCAACATCTCATGGCGCTCGGCCGCGGCAGTGCCTCTTGCCGAAAAGGCAAGCGTCCGTCTCCTTCTCCCACAAGGAAGGGCCCAGCCCTGAAAGCTCTTGCTGCTCTTCACCTACCCTTGGCACCCTATCTACAGGCACAACAGCACTGGGGATCTGTTCTTTCCCAGAGACAAAACATCTCATGGCGCTCGGCAGCGAAAGAGCCTCTTGCCGAGAAGGCAAACGTCCGGCTCCTTCTCCCACAAGGAAGGGCCCAGCCCTGAAAGCTCTTGCTGCTCTTCACCTACCCTTGGCGCCCTATCTACAGGCACAACAGCACTGGTGATCTGTGATTTCCCAGAGACGCAACATCTCATAGCGCTCCGCCGCGGCAGAGCCTCTTGCCTGAAAGGCAAACGTCCGTCTCCTTCTCCCACAAGGAAGGGCCCAGCCCTGAAAGCTCTTGCTGCTCTTCACGGTGCCTTGGCGCCCTATCTACAGGCACAACAGCACTGGGGATCTGTGCTTTCCCAGAGACTCAACATCTCATGGCTCTCGGCAGCGAAAGAGCCTCTTGCCGAGAAGGCAAACGTCCGGCTCCTTCTCCCACAAGGAAGGGCCCAGCCCTGAAAGCTCTTGCTGCTCTTCACCTACCCTTGGTGCCCTATCTACAGGCACAACAGCAGTGGGGATCTGTGCTTTCCCAGAGACGCAACATCTCATGGCGCTCGGCCACGGCAGTGCCTCTTGCCGAGAAGGCAAACGTCCGGCTCCTTCTCCCACAAGGAAGGGCCCAGCCCTGAAAGCTCTTGCTGCTCTTCACCTACCCTTGGCGCCCTATCTACAGGCACAACAGCAGTGGGGATCTGTGCTTTCCCAGAGACGCAACATCTCATGGCGCTCGTCAGCGAAAGAGCCTCTTGCCGAGAAGGCAAACGTCCGGCTCCTTCTCCCACAAGGAAGGGCCCAGCCCTGAAAGCTCTTGCTGCTCTTCACGGTGCCTTGGCGCCCTATCTACAGGCACAACAGCACTGGGGATCTGTGCTTTCCCAGAGACGCAACATCTCATGGCGCTCGGCCGCGGCAGTGCCTCTTGCCGAGAAGGCAAACGTCCGGCTCCTTCTCCCACAAGGAAGGGCCCAGCCCTGAAAGCTCTTGCTGCTCTTCACCTACCCTTGGAACCCTATCTACAGGCACAACAGCAGTGGGGATCTGTGCTTTTCCAGAGACGCAACATCTCATGGCGCTCGGCAGCGAAAGAGCCTCTTGCCGAGAAGGCAAACGTCCGTCTCCTTCTCCCACAAGGAAGGGCCCAGCCCTGAAAGCTCTTGCTGCTCTTCACGGTGCCTTGGCGCCCTATCTACAGGCACAACAGCAGTGGGGATCTGTGCTTTCCCAGAGACGCAACATCTCATAGCGCTCGGCCGCGGCAGTGCCTCTTGCCGAAAAGGCAAACGTCCGTCTCCTTCTCCCACAAGGAAGGGCCCAGCCCTGAAAGCTCTTGCTGCTCTTCACGGTGCCTTGGCGCCCTATCTACAGGCACAACAGCACTGGGGATCTGTGCTTTCCCAGAGACGCAACATCTCATGGTGCTCGGTCGCGGCAGAACCTCTTGCCGAAAAGGCAAACGTCCGGCTCCTTCTCCCACAAGGAAGGGCCCAGCCCTGAAAGCTCTTGCTGCTCTTCACCTACCCTTGGAACCCTATCTACAGGCACAACAGCAGTGGGGATCTGTGCTTTCCCAGAGATGCAACATCTCATGGCGATCGGCAGCTGAAGAGCCTCTTGCCGAAAAGGCAAACGTCCGGCTCCTTCTCCCACAAGGAAGGGCCCAGCCCTGAAAGCTCTGGATGCACTTCACCTACCCTTGGCACCCTATCTACAGGCACAACAGCACTGGGGATCTGTGCTTTCCCCGAGGCGCAACATCTCATGGCGCTGGGCAGCAGAAGAGCCTCTTGCCGAAAAGGCAAAAGTCTGGCTCCTTCTCCCACAAGGAAGGGCCCAGCCCTGAATGCTGCTGCTGCTCTTCACCTACCCTTGGAACCCTATCTACAGGCACAACAGCACTGGGGATCTGTGCTTTCCCAGAGACGTAACATCTCATGGCGCTCGGCCGCGGCAGTGCCTCTTGCCGAGAAGGCAAACGTCCGGCTCCTTCTGCCACAAGGAAGGGCCCAGCCCTGAAAGCTCTTGCTGCTCTTCACCTACCCTTGGCGCCCTATCTACAGGCACAACAGCACTGGTGATCTGTGCTTTCCCAGAGACGCAACATCTCATAGCGCTCGGCCGCGGCAGAGCCTCTTGCCGAAAAGGCAAACGTCCGTCTCCTTCTCCCACAAGGAAGTGCCCAGCCCTGAAAGCTCTTGCTGCTCTTCACGGTGCCTTGGCGCCCTATCTACAGGCACAACAGCACTGGGGATCTGTGCTTTCCCAGAGACTCAACATCTCATGGCGCTCGGCAGCGAAAGAGCCTCTTGCCGAGAAGGCAAACGTCCGGCTACTTCTCCCACAAGGAAGGGCCCAGCCCTGAAAGCTCTTGCTGCTCTTCACCTACCCTTGGAACCCTATCTACAGGCACAACAGCACTGGGGATCTGTGCTTTCCCAGAGACGCAACATCTCATGGCGCTCGGCCGCGGCAGAACCTCTTGCCGAAAAGGCAAACGTCCGGCTCCTTCTCCCACAAGGAAGGGCCCAGCCCTGAAAGCTCTTGCTGCTCTTCACCTACCCTTGGAACCCTATCTACAGGCACAACAGCAGTGGGGATCTGTGCTTTCCCAGAGACGCAACATCTCATGGCGCTCGGCAGCGAAAGAGCCTCTTGCCGAGAAGGCAAACGTCCGGCTCCTTCTCCCACAAGGAAGGGCCCAGCCCTGAAAGCTCTGGATGCACTTCACCTACCCTTGGCACCCTATCTACAGGCACAACAGCACTGGGGATCTGTGCTTTCCCCGAGGCGCAACATCTCATGGCGCTGGGCAGCAGAAGAGCCTCTTGCCGAAAAGGCAAACGTCTGGCTCCTTCTCCCACAAGGAAGGGCCCAGCCCTGAATGCTGCTGCTGCTCTTCACCTACCCTTGGAACCCTATCTACAGGCACAACAGCACTGGGGATCTGTGCTTTCCCAGAGACGTAACATCTCATGGCGCTCGGCCGCGGCAGAGCCTCTTGCCGAAAAGTCAAACGTCCGGCTCCTTCTCCCACAAGGAAGGGCCCAGCCCTGAAAGCTCTTGCTGCTCTTCACGGTGCCTTGGCGCCCTATCTACAGGCACAACAGCACTGGGGATCTGTGCTTTCCCAGAGACTCAACATCTCATGGCGCTCGGCCGCGGCAGTGCCTCTTGCCGAAAAGGCAAGCGTCCGTCTCCTTCTCCCACAAGGAAGGG
Organism: Harpia harpyja; assembly: GCF_026419915.1. NCBI lineage: Eukaryota > Metazoa > Chordata > Aves > Accipitriformes > Accipitridae > Harpia > Harpia harpyja. Next base: position 116,115 of record NW_026293149.1, on the reverse strand, counting down.
CCCAGCCCTGAAAGCTCTTGCTGCTCTTCACCTACCCTTGGCACCCTATCTACAGGCACAACAGCACTGGGGATCTGTTCTTTCCCAGAGACAAAACATCTCATGGCGCTCGGCAGCGAAAGAGCCTCTTGCCGAGAAGGCAAACGTCCGGCTCCTTCTCCCACAAGGAAGGGCCCAGCCCTGAAAGCTCTTGCTGCTCTTCACCTACCCTTGGCGCCCTATCTACAGGCACAACAGCACTGGTGATCTGTGATTTCCCAGAGACGCAACATCACATAGCGCTCGGCCGCGGCAGAGCCTCTTGCCTGAAAGGCAAACGTCCGTCTCCTTCTCCCACAAGGAAGTTCCCAGCCCTGAAAGCTCTTGCTGCTCTTCACGGTGCCTTGGCGCCCTATCTACAGGCACAACAGCACTGGGGATCTGTGCTTTCCCAGAGACGCAACATCTCATGGCGCTCGGCAGCGAAAGAGCCTCTTGCCGAGAAGGCAAACGTCCGGCTCCTTCTGCCACAAGGAAGGGCCCAGCCCTGAAAGCTCTTGCTGCTCTTCACCTACCCTTGGAACCCTATCTACAGGCACAACAGCACTGGGGATCTGTGCTTTCCCAGAGACGCAACATCTCATGGCGCTCGGCCGCGGCAGAACCTCTTGCCGAAAAGGCAAATGTCCGGCTCCTTCTCCCACAAGGAAGGCCCCAGCCCTGAAAGCTCTTGCTGCTCTTCACCTACCCTTGGAACCCTATCTACAGGCACAACAGCAGTGGGGATCTGTGCTTTCCCAGAGACGCAACATGTCATGGCGCTCGGCCGCGGCAGAGCCTCTTGCCGAAAAGGCAAACGTCCGGCTCCTTTTCCCACAAGGAAGGGCCCAGCCCTGAAAGCTCTGGATGCACTTCACCTACCCTTGGCACCCTATCTACAGGCACAACAGCACTGGGGATCTGTGCTTTCCCCGAGGCGCAACATCTCATGGCGCTGGGAAGCAGAAGAGCCTCTTGCCGAAAAGGCAAACGTCTGGCTCCTTCTCCCACAAGGAAGGGCCCAGCCCTGAAAGCTCTTGCTGCTCTTCACCTACCCTTGGCGCCCTATCTACAGGCACAACAGCACTGGTGATCTGTGATTTCCCAGAGACGCAACATCACATAGCGCTCGGCCGCGGCAGAGCCTCTTGCCTGAAAGGCAAACGTCCGTCTCCTTCTCCCACAAGGAAGGGCCCAGCCCTGAAAGCTCTTGCTGCTCTTCACGGTGCCTTGGCGCCCTATCTACAGGCACAACAGCACTGGGGATCTGTGCTTTCCCAGAGACTCAACATCTCATGGCTCTCGGCAGCGAAAGAGCCTCTTGCCGAGAAGGCAAACGTCCGGCTCCTTCTCCCACAAGGAAGGGCCCAGCCCTGAAAGCTCTTGCTGCTCTTCACCTACCCTTGGCGCCCTATCTACAGGCACAACAGCAGTGGGGATCTGTGCTTTCCCAGAGACGCAACATCTCATGGCGCTCGGCCACGGCAGTGCCTCTTGCCGAGAAGGCAAACGTCCGGCTCCTTCTCCCACAAGGAAGGGCCCAGCCCTGAAAGCTCTTGCTGCTCTTCACCTACCCTTGGCGCCCTATCTACAGGCACAACAGCAGTGGGGATCTGTGCTTTCCCAGAGACGCAACATCTCATGGCGCTCGGCAGCGAAAGAGCCTCTTGCCGAGAAGGCAAACGTCCGGCTCCTTCTCCCACAAGGAAGGGCCCAGCCCTGAAAGCTCTTGCTGCTCTTCACGGTGCCTTGGCGCCCTATCTACAGGCACAACAGCACTGGGGATCTGTGCTTTCCCAGAGACGCAACATCTCATGGCGCTCGGGCGCGGCAGAGCCTCTTGCCGAAAAGGCAAACGTCCGGCTCCTTCTCCCACATGGAAGGGCCCAGCCCTGAAAGCTCTTGCTGCTCCTCACGGTGCCTTGGCGCCCTATCTACAGGCACAACAGCAGTGGGGATCTGTGCTTTCCCAGAGACTCAACATCTCATGGCGCTCGGCAGCGAAAGAGCCTCTTGCCGAGAAGGCAAACGTCTGGCTCCTTCTCCCACAAGGAAGGGCCCAGCCCTGAATGCTGCTGCTGCTCTTCACCTACCCTTGGAACCCTATCTACAGGCACAACAGCACTGGGTATCTGTGCTTTCCCAGAGACGTAACATCTCATGGCGCTCGGCCGCGGCAGAGCCTCTTGCCGAAAAGTCAAACGTCCGGCTCCTTATCCCACAAGGAAGGGCCCAGCCCTGAAAGCTCTTGCTGCTCTTCACGGTGCCTTGGCGCCCTATCTACAGGCACAACAGCACTGGGGATCTGTGCTTTCCCAGAGACTCAACATCTCATGGCGCTCGGCCGCGGCAGTGCCTTTTGCCGAAAAGGCAAGCGTCCGTCTCCTTCTCCCACAAGGAAGGGCCCAGCCCTGAAAGCTCTTGCTGCTCTTCACCTACCCTTGGCACCCTATCTACAGGCACAACAGCACTGGGGATCTGTTCTTTCCCAGAGACAAAACATCTCATGGCGCTCGGCAGCGAAAGAGCCTCTTGCCGAGAAGGCAAACGTCCGGCTCCTTCTCCCACAAGGAAGGGCCCAGCCCTGAAAGCTCTTGCTGCTCTTCACCTACCCTTGGCGCCCTATCTACAGGCACAACAGCACTGGTGATCTGTGATTTCCCAGAGACGCAACATCTCATGGCGCTCGGCCACGGCAGTGCCTCTTGCCGAGAAGGCAAACGTCCGGCTCCTTCTCCCACAAGGAAGGGCCCAGCCCTGAAAGCTCTTGCTGCTCTTCACCTACCCTTGGCGCCCTATCTACAGGCACAACAGCAGTGGGGATCTGTGCTTTCCCAGAGACGCAACATCTCATGGCGCTCGTCAGCGAAAGAGCCTCTTGCCGAGAAGGCAAACGTCCGGCTCCTTCTCCCACAAGGAAGGGCCCAGCCCTGAAAGCTCTTGCTGCTCTTCACGGTGCCTTGGCGCCCTATCTACAGGCACAACAGCACTGGGGATCTGTGCTTTCCCAGAGACGCAACATCTCATGGCGCTCGGCCGCAGCAGTGCCTCTTGCCGAGAAGGCAAACGTCCGGCTCCTTCTCCCACAAGGAAGGGCCCAGCCCTGAAAGCTCTTGCTGCTCTTCACCTACCCTTGGAACCCTATCTACAGGCACAACAGCACTGGGGATCTGTGCTTTCCCAGAGACGCAACATCTCATGGCGCTCGGCCGCGGCAGAGCCTCTTGCCGAGAAGGCAAACGTCCGGCTCCTTCTCCCACAAGGAAGGGCCCAGCCCTGAAAGCTCTTGCTGCTCTTCACCTACCCTTGGAACCCTATCTACAGGCACAACAGCACTGGGGATCTGTGCTTTCCCAGAGACGCAACATCTCATGGCGCTCGGGCGCGGCAGAGCCTCTTGCCGAAAAGGCAAACGTCCGGCTCCTTCTCCCACATGGAAGGGCCCAGCCCTGAAAGCTCTTGCTGCTCCTCACGGTGCCTTGGCGCCCTATCTACAGGCACAACAGCACTGGGGATCTGTGCTTTCCCAGAGACTCAACATCTCATGGCGCTCGGCAGCGAAAGAGCCTCTTGCCGAGAAGGCAAACGTCCGGCTCCTTCTCCCACAAGGAAGGGCCCAGCCCTGAAAGCTCTTGCTGCTCTTCACCTACCCTTGGCGCCCTATCTACAGGCACAACAGCACTGGGGATCTGTGCTTTCCCAGAGACGCAACATGTCATGGCGCTCGGCCGCGGCAGAGCCTCTTACCGAGAAGGCAAACGTCCGGCTCCTTCTCCCACAAGGAAGGGCCCAGCCCTGAAAGCTCTTGCTGCTCTTCACGGTGCCTTGGCGCCCTATCTACAGGCACAACAGCACTGGGGAACTGTGCTTTCCCAGACACTCAAAATGTCATGTCGCTCGGCCGCGGAAGAGCCTCTTACCGAGAAGGCAAACGTCCGGCTCCTTCTCCCACAAGGAAGGGCCCAGCCCTGAAAGCTCTTGCTGCTCTTCACGGTGCCTTGGCGCCGTATCTACAGGCACAACAGCACTGGGGAACTGTGCTTTCCCAGACACTCAAAATGTCATGTCGCTCGGCCGCGGAAGAGCCTCTTACCGAAAAGTCAAACGTCCGGATCCTTCTCCCACAAGGAAGGGCCCAGCCCTGAAAGCTCTTGCTGCTCTTCACGGTGCCTTGGCGCCCTATCTACAGGCACAACAGCACTGGGGATCTGTGCTTTCCCAGAGACGCAACATCTCATGGCGCTCGGCCGCGGCAGTGCCTCTTGCCGAAAAGGCAAGCGTCCGTCTCCTTCTCCCACAAGGAAGGGCCCAGCCCTGAAAGCTCTTGCTGCTCTTCACCTACCCTTGGCACCCTATCTACAGGCACAACAGCACTGGGGATCTGTTCTTTCCCAGATACGAAACATCTCATGGCGCTCGGCAGCGAAAGAGCCTCTTGCTGAGAAGGCAAACGTCCGGCTCCTTCTCCCACAAGGAAGGGCCCAGCCCTGAAAGCTCTTGCTGCTCTTCACCTACCCTTGGCGCCCTATCTACAGGCACAACAGCACTGGTGATCTGTGATTTCCCAGAGACGCAACATCTCATGGCGCTCGTCGCGGCAGAGCCTCTTGCCGAAAAGGCAAACGTCCGGGTCCTTCTCCCACAAGGAAGGGCCCAGCCCTGAAAGCTCTTGCTGCTCCTCACGGTGCCTTGGCGCCCTATCTACAGGCACAACAGCAGTGGGGATCTGTGCTTTCCCAGAGACTCAACATCTCATGGCGCTCGGCAGCGAAAGAGCCTCTTGCCGAGAAGGCAAACGTCCGGCTCCTTCTCCCACAAGGAAGGGCCCAGCCCTGAAAGCTCTTGCTGCTCTTCACCTACCCTTGGCGCCCTATCTACAGGCACAACAGCACTGGGGATCTGTGCTTTCCCAGAGACGCAACATCTCATGGCGCTCGGCCGCGGCAGAGCCTCTTACCGAGAAGGCAAACGTCCGGCTCCTTCTCCCACAAGGAAGGGCCCAGCCCTGAAAGCTCTTGCTGCTCTTCACCTACCCTTGGCGCCCTATCTACAGGCACAACAGCACTGGGGAACTGTGCTTTCCCAGACACTCAAAATGTCATGTCGCTCGGCCGCAGAAGAGCCTCTTACCGAGAAGGCAAACGTCCGGCTCCTTCTCCCACAAGGAAGGGCCCAGCCCTGAAAGCTCTTGCTGCTCTTCACGGTGCCTTGGCGCCCTATCTACAGGCACAACAGCACTGGGGATCTGTGCTTTCCCAGAGACGCAACATCTCATGGCGCTCGGCCGCGGCAGTGCCTCTTGCCGAAAAGGCAAGCGTCCGTCTCCTTCTCCCACAAGGAAGGGCCCAGCCCTGAAAGCTCTTGCTGCTCTTCACCTACCCTTGGCACCCTATCTACAGGCACAACAGCACTGGGGATCTGTTCTTTCCCAGAGACGAAACATCTCATGGCGCTCGGCAGCGAAAGAGCCTCTTGCCGAGAAGGCAAACGTCCGGCTCCTTCTCCCACAAGGAAGGGCCCAGCCCTGAAAGCTCTTGCTGCTCTTCACCTACCCTTGGCGCCCTATCTACAGGCACAACAGCACTGGTGATCTGTGATTTCCCAGAGACGCAACATATCATAGCGCTCGGCCGCGGCAGAGCCTCTTGCCTGAAAGGCAAACGTCCGTCTCCTTCTCCCACAAGGAAGGGCCCAGCCCTGAAAGCTCTTGCTGCTCTTCACGGTGCCTTGGCGCCCTATCTACAGGCACAACAGCAGTGGGGATCTGTGCTTTCCCAGAGACTCAACATCTCATGGCGCTCGGCAGCGAAAGAGCCTCTTGCCGAGAAGGCAAACGTCCGGCTCCTTCTCCCACAAGGAAGGGCCCAGCCCTGAAAGCTCTTGCTGCTCTTCACCTACCCTTGGCGCCCTATCTACAGGCACAACAGCACTGGGGATCTGTGCTTTCCCAGAGACGCAACATCTCATGGCGCTCGGCCACGGCAGTGCCTCTTGCCGAGAAGGCAAACGTCCGGCTCCTTCTCCCACAAGGAAGGGCCCAGCCCTGAAAGCTCTTGCTGCTCTTCACCTACCCTTGGCGCCCTATCTACAGGCACAACAGCACTGGGGATCTGTGCTTTCCCAGAGACGCAACATCTCATGGCGCTCGGGCGCGGCAGAGCCTCTTGCCGAAAAGGCAAACGTCCGGCTCCTTCTCCCACAAGGAAGGGCCCAGCCCTGAAAGCTCTTGCTGCTCCTCACGGTGCCTTGGCGCCCTATCTACAGGCACAACAGCAGTGGGGATCTGTGCTTTCCCAGAGACTCAACATCTCATGGCGCTCGGCAGCGAAAGAGCCTCTTGCCGAGAAGGCAAACGTCCGGCTCCTTCTCCCACAAGGAAGGGCCCAGCCCTGAAAGCTCTTGCTGCTCTTCACCTACCCTTGGAACCCTATCTACAGGCACAACAGCACTGGGGATCTGTGCTTTCCCAGAGACGCAACATCTCATGGCGCTCGGGCGCGGCAGAGCCTCTTGCCGAAAAGGCAAACGTCCGGCTCCTTCTCCCACATGGAAGGGCCCAGCCCTGAAAGCTCTTGCTGCTCTTCACCTACCCTTGGCGCCCTATCTACAGGCACAACAGCACTGGGGAACTGTGCTTTCCCAGACACTCAAAATGTCATGTCGCTCGGCCGCGGAAGAGCCTCTTACCGAGAAGGCAAACGTCCGTCTCCTTCTCCCACAAGGAAGGGCCCAGCCCTGAAAGCTCTTGCTGCTCTTCACGGTGCCTTGGCGCCCTATCTACAGGCACAACAGCACTGGGGATCTGTGCTTTCCCAGAGACGCAACATCTCATGGCGCTCGGCAGCGGAAGAGCCTCTTGCCGAAAAGTCAAACGTCCGGCTCCTTCTCCCACAAGGAAGGGCCCAGCCCTGAAAGCTCTTGCTGCTCTTCACGGTGCCTTGGAACCCTATCTACAGGCACAACAGCACTGGGGATCTGTGCTTTCCCAGAGACGCAACATCTCATGGCGCTCGGCCGCGGCAGAGCCTCTTACCGAGAAGGCAAACGTCCGGCTCCTTCTCCCACAAGGAAGGGCCCAGCCCTGAAAGCTCTTGCTGCTCTTCACCTACCCTTGGAACCCTATCTACAGGCACAACAGCACTGGGGATCTGTGCTTTCCCATAGACGCAACATCTCATGGCGCTCGGCAGCGAATGTGCCTCTTGTCGAGAAGGCAAACGTCCGGCTTCTTCTCCCACAAGGAAGGGCCCAGCCCTGAAAGCTCTTGCTGCTCTTCACCTACCCTTGGAACCCTATCTACAGGCACAACAGCAGTGGGGATCTGTGCTTTCCCAGAGACGCAACATCTCATGGCTCTCGGCAGCGAATGAGCGTCTTGTCGTGAAGGCAAACGTCCGGCTCCTTCTCCCACAAGGAAGGGCCCAGCCCTGAAAGCTCTTGGTGCTCTTCACGGTGCCTTGGCGCCTTATCTACAGGCACAACAGCACTGGGGACCTGTGCTTTCCCAGAGACGCAACATCTCATAGCGCTCGGCAGCGAAAGAGCCTCTTGCCGAGAAGGCAAACGTCCGTCTCCTTCTCCCACAAGGAAGGGCCCAGCCCTGAAAGCTCTTGCTGCTCTTCACGGTGCCTTGGCGCCCTATCTACAGGCACAACAGCACTGGGGATCTGTGCTTTCCCAGAGACGCAACATCTCATGGCGCTTGGTCGCGGCAGAACCTCTTGCCGAAAAGGCAAACGTCCGGCTCCTTCTCCCACAAGGAAGGGCCCAGCCCTGAAAGCTCTTGCTGCTCCTCACGGTGCCTTGGCGCCCTATCTACAGGCACAACAGCAGTGGGGATCTGTGCTTTCCCAGAGACTCAACATCTCATGGCGCTCGGCAGCGAAAGAGCCTCTTGCCGAGAAGGCAAACGTCCGGCTACTTCTCCCACAAGGAAGGGCCCAGCCCTGAAAGCTCTTGCTGCTCTTCACCTACCCTTGGCGCCCTATCTACAGGCACAACAGCACTGGGGATCTGTGCTTTCCCAGAGACGCAACATCTCATGGCGCTCGGCCGCGGCAGAGCCTCTTACCGAGAAGGCAAACGTCCGGCTCCTTCTCCCACAAGGAAGGGCCCAGCCCTGAAAGCTCTTGCTGCTCTTCACCTACCCTTGGCGCCCTATCTACAGGCACAACAGCACTGGGGAACTGTGCTTTCCCAGACACTCAAAATGTCATGTCGCTCGGCCGCAGAAGAGCCTCTTACCGAGAAGGCAAACGTCCGGCTCCTTCTCCCACAAGGAAGGGCCCAGCCCTGAAAGCTCTTGCTGCTCTTCACGGTGCCTTGGCGCCCTATCTACAGGCACAACAGCACTGGGGATCTGTGCTTTCCCAGAGACGCAACATCTCATGGCGCTCGGCCGCGGCAGTGCCTCTTGCCGAAAAGGCAAGCGTCCGTCTCCTTCTCCCACAAGGAAGGGCCCAGCCCTGAAAGCTCTTGCTGCTCTTCACCTACCCTTGGCACCCTATCTACAGGCACAACAGCACTGGGGATCTGTTCTTTCCCAGAGACGAAACATCTCATGGCGCTCGGCAGCGAAAGAGCCTCTTGCCGAGAAGGCAAACGTCCGGCTCCTTCTCCCACAAGGAAGGGCCCAGCCCTGAAAGCTCTTGCTGCTCTTCACCTACCCTTGGCGCCCTATCTACAGGCACAACAGCACTGGTGATCTGTGATTTCCCAGAGACGCAACATCTCATAGCGCTCGGCCGCGGCAGAGCCTCTTGCCTGAAAGGCAAACGTCCGTCTCCTTCTCCCACAAGGAAATGCCCAGCCCTGAAAGCTCTTGCTGCTCTTCACGGTGCCTTGGCGCCCTATCTACAGGCACAACAGCAGTGGGCATCTCTGCTTTCCCAGAGACGCAACATCTCATGGCGGTCGGCCGCGGCAGAGCGTCTTGCCGAAAAGGCAAACGTCCGGCTCCTTCTCCCACAAGGAAGGGCCCAGCCCTGAAAGCTCTTGCTGCTCTTCACCTACCCTTGGCGCCCTATCTACAGGCACAACAGCACTGGGGATCTGTGCTTTCCCAGAGACGCAACATCTCATGGTGCTCGGCCGCGGCAGAGCCTCTTGCCGAAAAGGCAAACGTCCGGCTCCTTCTCCCACAAGGAAGGGCCCAGCCCTGAAAGCTCTTGCTGCTCTTCACGGTGCCTTGGCGCCCTATCTACAGGCACAACAGCACTGGGGATCTGTGCTTTCCCAGAGACGCAACATCTCATGGCGCTCGGCCGCGGCAGAGCCTCTTGCCGAAAAGGCAAACGTCCGGCTCCTTCTCCCACAAGGAAGGGCCCAGCCCTGAAAGCTCTTGCTGCTCCTCACGGTGCCTTGGCGCCCTATCTACAGGCACAACAGCAGTGGGGATCTGTGCTTTCCCAGAGACTCAACATCTCATGGCGCTCGGCAGCGAAAGAGCCTCTTGCCGAGAAGGCAAACGTCCGGCTCCTTCTCCCACAAGGAAGGGCCCAGCCCTGAAAGCTCTTGCTGCTCTTCACCTACCCTTGGAACCCTATCTACAGGCACAACAGCACTGGGGATCTGTGCTTTCCCAGAGACGCAACATCTCATGGCGCTCGGGCGCGGCAGAGCCTCTTGCCGAAAAGGCAAACGTCCGGCTCCTTCTCCCACATGGAAGGGCCCAGCCCTGAAAGCTCTTGCTGCTCTTCATGGTGCCTTGGCGCCCTATCTACAGGCACAACAGCAGTGGGGATCTGTGCTTTCCCAGAGACTCAACATCTCATGGCGCTCGGCAGCGAAAGAGCCTCTTGCCGAGAAGGCAAACGTCCGGCTCCTTCTCCCACAAGGAAGGGCCCAGCCCTGAAAGCTCTTGCTGCTCTTCACCTACCCTTGGCGCCCTATCTACAGGCACAACAGCACTGGGGATCTGTGCTTTCCCAGAGACGCAACATCTCATGGCGCTCGGCCGCGGCAGAGCCTCTTGCCGAAAAGGCAAACGTCCGGCTCCTTCTCCCACAAGGAAGGGCCCAGCCCTGAAAGCTCTTGCTGCTCTTCACCTACCCTTGGAACCCTATCTACAGGCACAACAGCACTGGGGATCTGTGCTTTCCCATAGACGCAACATCTCATGGCGCTCGGCAGCGAATGTGCCTCTTGTCGAGAAGGCAAACGTCCGGCTTCTTCTCCCACAAGGAAGGGCCCAGCCCTGAAAGCTCTTGCTGCTCTTCACCTACCCTTGGAACCCTATCTACAGGCACAACAGCAGTGGGGATCTGTGCTTTCCCAGAGACGCAACATCTCATGGCTCTCGGCAGCGAATGAGCGTCTTGTCGTGAAGGCAAACGTCCGGCTCCTTCTCCCACAAGGAAGGGCCCAGCCCTGAAAGCTCTTGGTGCTCTTCACGGTGCCTTGGCGCCTTATCTACAGGCACAACAGCACTGGGGACCTGTGCTTTCCCAGAGACGCAACATCTCATAGCGCTCGGCAGCGAAAGAGCCTCTTGCCGAGAAGGCAAACGTCCGTCTCCTTCTCCCACAAGGAAGGGCCCAGCCCTGAAAGCTCTTGCTGCTCTTCACGGTGCCTTGGCGCCCTATCTACAGGCACAACAGCACTGGGGATCTGTGCTTTCCCAGAGACGCAACATCTCATGGCGCTTGGTCGCGGCAGAACCTCTTGCCGAAAAGGCAAACGTCCGGCTCCTTCTCCCACAAGGAAGGGCCCAGCCCTGAAAGCTCTTGCTGCTCTTCACCTACCCTTGGAACCCTATCTACAGGCACAACAGCAGTGGGGATCTGTGCTTTCCCAGAGACGCAACATGTCATGGCGCTCGGCCGCGGCAGAGCCTCTTGCCGAGAAGGCAAACGTCCGGCTCCTTCTCCCACAAGGAAGGGCCCAGCCCTGAAAGCTCTTGCTGCTATTCACCTACCCTTGGAACCCTATCTACAGGCACAACAGCAGTGGGGATCTGTGCTTTCCCAGAGACGCAACATCTCATGGCGCTCGGCCGCGGCAGAGCCTCTTGCCGAAAAGGCAAACGTCCGGCTCCTTCTCCCACAAGGAAATGCCCAGCCCTGAAAGCTCTTGCTGCTCTTCACGGTGCCTTGGCGCCCTATCTACAGGCACAACAGCAGTGGGCATCTCTGCTTTCCCAGAGACGCAACATCTCATGGCGGTCGGCCGCGGCAGAGCGTCTTGCCGAAAAGGCAAACGTCCGGCTCCTTCTCCCACAAGGAAGGGCCCAGCCCTGAAAGCTCTTGCTGCTCTTCACCTACCCTTGGCGCCCTATCTACAGGCACAACAGCACTGGGGATCTGTGCTTTCCCAGAGACGCAACATCTCATGGTGCTCGGCCGCGGCAGAGCCTCTTGCCGAAAAGGCAAACGTCCGGCTCCTTCTCCCACAAGGAAGGGCCCAGCCCTGAAAGCTCTTGCTGCTCTTCACGGTGCCTTGGCGCCCTATCTACAGGCACAACAGCACTGGGGATCTGTGCTTTCCCAGAGACGCAACATCTCATGGCGCTCGGCCGCGGCAGAGCCTCTTGCCGAAAAGGCAAACGTCCGGCTCCTTCTCCCACAAGGAAGGGCCCAGCCCTGAAAGCTCTTGCTGCTCCTCACGGTGCCTTGGCGCCCTATCTACAGGCACAACAGCAGTGGGGATCTGTGCTTTCCCAGAGACTCAACATCTCATGGCGCTCGGCAGCGAAAGAGCCTCTTGCCGAGAAGGCAAACGTCCGGCTCCTTCTCCCACAAGGAAGGGCCCAGCCCTGAAAGCTCTTGCTGCTCTTCACCTACCCTTGGAACCCTATCTACAGGCACAACAGCACTGGGGATCTGTGCTTTCCCAGAGACGCAACATCTCATGGCGCTCGGGCGCGGCAGAGCCTCTTGCCGAAAAGGCAAACGTCCGGCTCCTTCTCCCACATGGAAGGGCCCAGCCCTGAAAGCTCTTGCTGCTCTTCATGGCGCCTTGGCGCCCTATCTACAGGCACAACAGCAGTGGGGATCTGTGCTTTCCCAGAGACTCAACATCTCATGGCGCTCGGCAGCGAAAGAGCCTCTTGCCGAGAAGGCAAACGTCCGGCTCCTTCTCCCACAAGGAAGGGCCCAGCCCTGAAAGCTCTTGCTGCTCTTCACCTACCCTTGGCGCCCTATCTACAGGCACAACAGCACTGGGGATCTGTGCTTTCCCAGAGACGCAACATCTCATGGCGCTCGGCCGCGGCAGAGCCTCTTGCCGAAAAGGCAAACGTCCGGCTCCTTCTCCCACAAGGAAGGGCCCAGCCCTGAAAGCTCTTGCTGCTCTTCACCTACCCTTGGCGCCCTATCTACAGGCACAACAGCACTGGGGATCTGTGCTTTCCCAGAGACGCAACATCTCATGGCGCTCGGCAGCGGAAGAGCCTCTTGCCGAAAAGGCAAGCGTCCGTCTCCTTCTCCCACAAGGAAGGGCCCAGCCCTGAAAGCTCTTGCTGCTCTTCACCTACCCTTGGCACCCTATCTACAGGCACAACAGCACTGGGGATCTGTTCTTTCCCAGAGACGAAACATCTCATGGCGCTCGGCAGCGAAAGAGCCTCTTGCCGAGAAGGCAAACGTCCGGCTCCTTCTCCCACAAGGAAGGGCCCAGCCCTGAAAGCTCTTGCTGCTCTTCACCTACCCTTGGAGCCCTATCTACAGGCACAACAGCACTGGTGATCTGTGATTTCCCAGAGACGCAACATCTCATAGCGCTCGGCCGCGGCAGAGCCTCTTGCCTGAAAGGCAAACGTCCGTCTCCTTCTCCCACAAGGAAGGGCCCAGCCCTGAAAGCTCTTGCTGCTCTTCACGGTGCCTTGGCGCCCTATCTACAGGCACAACAGCAGTGGGGATCTGTGCTTTCCCAGAGACTCAACATCTCATGGCGCTCGGCAGCGAAAGAGCCTCTTGCCGAGAAGGCAAACGTCCGGCTCCTTCTCCCACAAGGAAGGGCCCAGCCCTGAAAGCTCTTGCTGCTCTTCACCTACCCTTGGCGCCCTATCTACAGGCACAACAGCAGTGGGGATCTGTGCTTTCCCAGAGACGCAACATCTCATGGCGCTCGGCCACGGCAGTGCCTCTTGCCGAGAAGGCAAACGTCCGGCTCCTTCTCCCACAAGGAAGGGCCCAGCCCTGAAAGCTCTTGCTGCTCTTCACCTACCCTTGGCGCCCTATCTACAGGCACAACAGCAGTGGGGATCTGTGCTTTCCCAGAGACGCAACATCTCATGGCGCTCGGGCGCGGCAGAGCCTCTTGCCGAAAAGGCAAACGTCCGGCTCCTTCTCCCACAAGGAAGGGCCCAGCCCTGAAAGCTCTTGCTGCTCCTCACGGTGCCTTGGCGCCCTATCTACAGGCACAACAGCAGTGGGGATCTGTGCTTTCCCAGAGACTCAACATCTCATGGCGCTCGGCAGCGAAAGAGCCTCTTGCCGAGAAGGCAAACGTCCGGCTCCTTCTCCCACAAGGAAGGGCCCAGCCCTGAAAGCTCTTGCTGCTCTTCACCTACCCTTGGCGCCCTATCTACAGGCACAACAGCACTGGGGATCTGTGCTTTCCCAGAGACGCAACATCTCATGGCGCTCGGCCGCGGCAGAGCCTCTTACCGAGAAGGCAAACGTCCGGCTCCTTCTCCCACAAGGAAGGGCCCAGCCCTGAAAGCTCTTGCTGCTCTTCACCTACCCTTGGCGCCCTATCTACAGGCACAACAGCACTGGGGATCTGTGCTTTCCCAGAGACGCAACATCTCATGGCGCTCGGCAGCGGAAGAGCCTCTTGCCGAAAAGTCAAACGTCCGGCTCCTTCTCCCACAAGGAAGGGCCCAGCCCTGAAAGCTCTTGCTGCTCTTCACGGTGCCTTGGAACCCTATCTACAGGCACAACAGCACTGGGGATCTGTGCTTTCCCAGAGACGCAACATCTCATGGCGCTCGGCCGCGGCAGAGCCTCTTACCGAGAAGGCAAACGTCCGGCTCCTTCTCCCACAAGGAAGGGCCCAGCCCTGAAAGCTCTTGCTGCTCTTCACCTACCCTTGGAACCCTATCTACAGGCACAACAGCACTGGGGATCTGTGCTTTCCCATAGACGCAACATCTCATGGCGCTCGGCAGCGAATGTGCCTCTTGTCGAGAAGGCAAACGTCCGGCTTCTTCTCCCACAAGGAAGGGCCCAGCCCTGAAAGCTCTTGCTGCTCTTCACCTACCCTTGGAACCCTATCTACAGGCACAACAGCAGTGGGGATCTGTGCTTTCCCCAGAGACGCAACATCTCATGGCTCTCGGCAGCGAATGAGCGTCTTGTCGTGAAGGCAAACGTCCGGCTCCTTCTCCCACAAGGAAGGGCCCAGCCCTGAAAGCTCTTGGTGCTCTTCACGGTGCCTTGGCGCCTTATCTACAGGCACAACAGCACTGGGGACCTGTGCTTTCCCAGAGACGCAACATCTCATAGCGCTCGGCAGCGAAAGAGCCTCTTGCGAGAAGGCAAACGTCCGTCTCCTTCTCCCACAAGGAAGGGCCCAGCCCTGAAAGCTCTTGCTGCTCTTCACGGTGCCTTGGCGCCCTATCTACAGGCACAACAGCACTGGGGATCTGTGCTTTCCCAGAGACGCAACATCTCATGGCGCTTGGTCGCGGCAGAACCTCTTGCCGAAAAGGCAAACGTCCGCTCCTTCTCCCACAAGGAAGGGCCCAGCCCTGAAAGCTCTTGCTGCTCTTCACCTACCCTTGGAACCCTATCTACAGGCACAACAGCAGTGGGGATCTGTGCTTTCCCAGAGACGCAACATGTCATGGCGCTCGGCCGCGGCAGAGCCTCTTGCCGAGAAGGCAAACGTCCGGCTCCTTCTCCCACAAGGAAGGGCCCAGCCCTGAAAGCTCTTGCTGCTCTTCACCTACCCTTGGAACCCTATCTACAGGCACAACAGCAGTGGGGATCTGTGCTTTCCCAGAGACGCAACATCTCATGGCGCTCGGTCCGCGGCAGAGCCTCTTGCCGAAAGGCAAACGTCCGGCTCCTTCTCCCACAAGGAAATGCCCAGCCCTGAAAGCTCTTGCTGCTCTTCACGGTGCCTTGGCGCCCTATCTACAGGCACAACAGCAGTGGGCATCTCTGCTTTCCCAGAGACGCAACATCTCATGGCGGTCGGCCGCGGCAGAGCGTCTTGCCGAAAAGGCAAACGTCCGGCTCCTTCTCCCACAAGGAAGGGCCCAGCCCTGAAAGCTCTTGCTGCTCTTCACCTACCCTTGGCGCCCTATCTACAGCACAACAGCACTGGGGATCTGTGCTTTCCCAGAGACGCAACATCTCATGGTGCTCGGCCGCGGCAGAGCCTCTTGCCGAAAAGGCAAACGTCCGGCTCCTTCTCCCACAAGGAAGGGCCCAGCCCTGAAAGCTCTTGCTGCTCTTCACGGTGCCTTGGCGCCCTATCTACAGCACAACAGCACTGGGGATCTGTGCTTTCCCAGAGACGCAACATGTCATGGCGCTTGGCTGCGGCAGAGCCTCTTGCCGAGAAGGCAAACGTCCGGCTCCTTCTCCCACAAGGAAGGGCCCAGCCCTGAAAGCTCTTGCTGCTCTTCACGGTGCCTTGGCGCCCTATCTACAGGCACAACAGCACTTGGGATCTGTGCTTTCCCAGAGACTCAACATCTCATGGCGTTCGGCCGCAGCAGAGCCTCTTGCCGCAAAGGCAAACGTCTGGTTCCTTCTCCCACAAGGAAGGGCCCAGCCCTGAATGCTGCTCCTACTCTTCACCTACCCTTGGAACCCTATCTACAGGCACAACAGCACTGGGGATCTGTGCTTTCCCAGAGACGTAACATCTCATGGCGCTCGGCCGCGGCAGAGCCTCTTGCGGAAAAGTCAAACGTCCGGCTCCTTCTCCCACAAGGAAGGGCCCAGCCCTGAAAGCTCTTACTGCTCTTCACGGTGCCTTGGCGCCCTCTCTACGGGCACAACAGCAGTGGGGATCTGTGCTTTCCCAGAGACGTAACATCTCATGGCGCTCGGCCGCGGCAGAGCCTCTTGCCGAAAAGGCAAACGTCTGGCTCCTTCTCCCCACAAGGAAGGGCCCAGCCCTGAATGCTGCTGCTGCTCTTCACCTACCCTTGGAACCCTATCTACAGGCACAACAGCAGTGGGGATCTGTGCTTTCCCAGAGACTCAACATCTCATGGCGCTCGGCCGCGGCAGTGCCTCTTGCCGAAAAGGCAAGCGTCCGTCTCCTTCTCCCACAAGGAAGGGCCCAGCCCTGAAAGCTCTTGCTGCTCTTCACCTACCCTTGGCACCCTATCTACAGGCACAACAGCACTGGGGATCTGTTCTTTCCCAGAGACAAAACATCTCATGGCGCTCGGCAGCGAAAGAGCCTCTTGCCGAGAAGGCAAACGTCCGGCTCCTTCTCCCACAAGGAAGGGCCAGCCCTGAAAGCTCTTGCTGCTCTTCACCTACCCTTGGCGCCCTATCTACAGGCACAACAGCACTGGTGATCTGTGATTTCCCAGAGACGCAACATCTCATAGCGCTCGGCCGCGGCAGAGCCTCTTGCCTGAAAGGCAAACGTCCGTCTCCTTCTCCCACAAGGAAGGGCCCAGCCCTGAAAGCTCTTGCTGCTCTTCACGGTGCCTTGGCGCCCTATCTACAGGCACAACAGCACTGGGGATCTGTGCTTTCCCAGAGACTCAACATCTCATAGCGCTCGGCCGCGGCAGTGCCTCTTGCCGAAAAGGCAAACGTCCGGCTCCTTCTCCCACAAGGAAGGGCCCAGCTCTGAAAGCTCTTGCTGCTCTTCACCTACCCTTGGCGCCCTATCTACAGGCACAACAGCAGTGGGGATCTGTGCTTTCCCAGAGACGCAACATCTCATGGCGCTCGGCCACGGCAGTGCCTCTTGCCGAGAATGCAAACGTCCGGCTCCTTCTCCCACAAGGAAGGGCCCAGCCCTGAAAGCTCTTGCTGCTCTTCACCTACCCTTGGCGCCCTATCTACAGGCACAACAGCAGTGGGGATCTGTGCTTTCCCAGAGACGCAACATCTCATGGCGCTCGTCAGCGAAAGAGCCTCTTGCCGAGAAGGCAAACGTCCGGCTCCTTCTCCCACAAGGAAGGGCCCAGCCCTGAAAGCTCTTGCTGCTCTTCACGGTGCCTTGGCGCCCTATCTACAGGCACAACAGCACTGGGGATCTGTGCTTTCCCAGAGACGCAACATCTCATGGCGCTCGGCCGCGACAGTGCCTCTTGCCGAGAAGGCAAACGTCCGGCTCCTTCTCCCACAAGGAAGGGCCCAGCCCTGAAAGCTCTTGCTGCTCTTCACCTACCCTTGGAACCCTATCTACAGGCACAACAGCACTGGGGATCTGTGCTTTCCCAGAGACGCAACATCTCATGGCGCTCGGCAGCGAAAGAGCCTCTTGCCGAGAAGGCAAACGTCCGTCTCCTTCTCCCACAAGGAAGGGCCCAGCCCTGAAAGCTCTTGCTGCTCTTCACGGTGCCTTGGCGCCCTATCTACAGGCACAACAGCAGTGGGGATCTGTGCTTTCCAGAGACGCAACATCTCATAGCGCTCGGCCGCGGCAGTGCCTCTTGCCGAAAAGGCAAACGTCCGTCTCCTTCTCCCACAAGGAAGGGCCCAGCCCTGAAAGCTCTTGCTGCTCTTCACGGTGCCTTGGCGCCCTATCTACAGGCACAACAGCACTGGGGATCTGTTCTTTCCCAGAGACGCAACATCTCATGGTGCTCGGTCGCGGCAGAACCTCTTGCCGAAAAGGCAAACGTCCGGCTCCTTCTCCCACAAGGAAGGGCCCAGCCCTGAAAGCTCTTGCTGCTCTTCACCTACCCTTGGAACCCTATCTACAGGCACAACAGCAGTGGGGATCTGTGCTTTCCCAGAGATGCAATATCTCATGGCGATCGGCAGCTGAAGAGCCTCTTGCCGAAAAGGCAAACGTCCGGCTCCTTCTCCCACAAGGAAGGGCCCAGCCCTGAAAGCTCTGGATGCACTTCACCTACCCTTGGCACCCTATCTACAGGCACAACAGCACTGGGGATCTGTGCTTTCCCAGAGGCGCAACATCTCATGGCGCTGGGCAGCAGAAGAGCCTCTTGCCGAAAAGGCAAACGTCTGGCTCCTTCTCCCACAAGGAAGGGCCCAGCCCTGAATGCTGCTGCTGCTCTTCACCTACCCTTGGAACCCTATCTACAGGCACAACAGCACTGGGTATCTGGCTTTCCCAGAGACGTAACATCTCATGGCGCTCGGCCGCGGCAGTGCCTCTTGCCGAAAAGGCAAGCGTCCGTCTCCTTCTCCCACAAGGAAGGGCCCAGCCCTGAAAGCTCTTGCTGCTCTTCACCTACCCTTGGCACCCTATCTACAGGCACAACAGCACTGGGGATCTGTTCTTTCCCAGAGACGAAACATCTCATGGCGCTCGGCAGCGAAAGAGCCTCTTGCCGAGAAGGCAAACGTCCGGCTCCTTCTGCCACAAGGAAGGGCCCAGCCCTGAAAGCTCTTGCTGCTCTTCACCTACCCTTGGCGCCCTATCTACAGGCACAACAGCACTGGTGATCTGTGATTTCCCAGAGACGCAACATCTCATAGCGCTCGGCCGCGGCAGAGCCTCTTGCCTGAAAGGCAAACGTCCGTCTCCTTCTCCCACAAGGAAGGGCCCAGCCCTGAAAGCTCTTGCTGCTCTTCACGGTGCCTTGGCGCCCTATCTACAGGCACAACAGCACTGGGGATCTGTGCTTTCCCAGAGACTCAACATCTCATGGCGCTCGGCAGCGAAAGAGCCTCTTGCCGAGAAGGGAAACGTCCGTCTCCTTCTCCCACAAGGAAGGGCCCAGCCCTGAAAGCTCTTGCTGCTCTTCACCTACCCTTGGAACCCTATCTACAGGCACAACAGCACTGGGGATCTGTGCTTTCCCAGAGACGCAACATCTCATGGCGCTCGGCCGCGGCAGAACCTCTTGCCGAAAAGGCAAACGTCCGGCTCCTTCTCCCACAAGGAAGGGCCCAGCCCTGAAAGCTCTTGCTTGCTCTTCACCTACCCTTGGAACCCTATCTACAGGCACAACAGCAGTGGGGATCTGTGCTTTCCCAGAGACGCAACATCTCATGGCGCTCGGCCCGCGGCAGAGCCTCTTGCCGAAAAGGCAAACGTCCGTCTCCTTCTCCCACA
This sequence comes from Harpia harpyja, assembly GCF_026419915.1. NCBI lineage: Eukaryota > Metazoa > Chordata > Aves > Accipitriformes > Accipitridae > Harpia > Harpia harpyja. The sequence continues at coordinate 96,924 of NW_026293149.1, read as the reverse complement.
AGGAAGGGCCCAGCCCTGAAAGCTCTTGCTGCTCTTCACCTACCCTTGGAACCCTATCTACAGGCACAACAGCACTGGGGATCTGTGATTTCCCAGAGACGCAACATCTCATGGCTCTCGGCCGCGGCAGAGCCTCTTGCCGAGAAGGCAAACGTCCGGCTCCCTCTGCCACAAGGAAGGGCCCAGCCCTGAAAGCTCTTGCTGCTCTTCACGGTGCCTTGGCGCCTTATCTACAGGCACAACAGCACTGGGGATCTGTGCTTTCCCAGAGACGCAACATCTCATGGCGCTCGGCAGCGAAAGAGCCTCTTGCCGAGAAGGCAAACGTCCGGCTCCTTCTCCCACAAGGAAGGGCCCAGCCCTGAAAGCTCTTGCTGCTCTTCACCTACCCTTGGCGCCCTATCTACAGGCACAACAGCAGTGGGGATCTGTGCTTTCCCAGAGACGCAACATCTCATGGCGCTCGGCAGCGAAAGAGCCTCTTGCCGAGAAGGCAAACGTCCGGCTCCTTCTCCCACAAGGAAGGGCCCAGCCCTGAAAGCTCTTGCTGCTCTTCACCTACCCTTGGCGCCCTATCTACAGGCACAACAGCAGTGGGGATCTGTGCTTTCCCAGAGACGCAACATCTCATAGCGCTCGACCGCGGCAGTGCCTCTTGCCGAAAAGGCAAACGTCCGTCTCCTTCTCCCACAAGGAAGGGCCCAGCCCTGAAAGCTCTTGCTGCTCTTCACGGTGCCTTGGCGCCCTATCTACAGGCACAACAGCACTGGGGATCTGTGCTTTCCCAGAGACGCAACATCTCATGGTGCTCGGTCGCGGCAGAACCTCTTGCCGAAAAGGCAAACGTCCGGCTCCTTCTCCCACAAGGAAGGGCCCAGCCCTGAAAGCTCTTGCTGCTCTTCACGGTGCCTTAGCGGCCTATCTACAGGCACAACAGCACTGGGGATCTGTGCTTTCCCAGAGACGCAACATCTCATGGTGCTCGGTCGCGGCAGAACCTCTTGCCGAAAAGGCAAACGTCCGGCTCCTTCTCCCACAAGGAAGGGCCCAGCCCTGAAAGCTCTTGCTGCTCTTCACCTACCCTTGGAACCCTATCTACAGGCACAACAGCAAGTGGGGATCTGTGCTTTCCCAGAGATGCAATATCTCATGGCGATCGGCAGCTGAAGAGCCTCTTGCCGAAAAGGCAAACGTCCCGGCTCCTTCTCCCACAAGGAAGGGCCCAACCCTGAAAGCTCTGGATGCACTTCACCTACCCTTGGCACCCTATCTACAGGCACAACAGCACTGGGATCTGTGCTTTCCCCGAGGCGCAACATCTCATGGCGCTGGGCAGCAGAAGAGCCTCTTGCCGAAAAGGCAAACGTCTGGCTCCTTCTCCCACAAGGAAGGGCCCAGCCCTGAATGCTGCTGCTGCTCTTCACCTACCCTTGGAACCCTATCTACAGGCACAACAGCACTGGGTATCTGTGCTTTCCCAGAGACGTAACATCTCATGGCGCTCGGCCGCGGCAGTGCCTCTTGCCGAAAAGGCAAGCGTCCGTCTCCTTCTCCCACAAGGAAGGGCCCAGCCCTGAAAGCTCTTGCTGCTCTTCACCTACCCTTGGCACCCTATCTACAGGCACAACAGCACTGGGGATCTGTTCTTTCCCAGAGACGAAACATCTCATGGCGCTCGGCAGCGAAAGAGCCTCTTGCCGAGAAGGCAAACGTCCTGCTCCTTCTGCCACAAGGAAGGGCCCAGCCCTGAAAGCTCTTGCTGCTCTTCACCTACCCTTGGCGCCCTATCTACAGGCACAACAGCACTGGTGATCTGTGATTTCCCAGAGACGCAACATCTCATAGCGCTCGGCCGCGGCAGAGCCTCTTGCCTGAAAGGCAAACGTCCGTCTCCTTCTCCCACAAGGAAGGGCCCAGCCCTGAAAGCTCTTGCTGCTCTTCACGGTGCCTTGGTGCCCTATCTACAGGCACAACAGCACTGGGGATCTGTGCTTTCCCAGAGACTCAACATCTCATGGCGCTCGGCAGCGAAAGAGCCTCTTGCCGAGAAGGGAAACGTCCGGCTCCTTCTCCCACAAGGAAGGGCCCAGCCCTGAAAGCTCTTGCTGCTCTTCACCTACCCTTGGAACCCTATCTACAGGCACAACAGCACTGGGGATCTGTGCTTTCCCAGAGACGCAACATCTCATGGCGCTCGGCCGCGGCAGAACCTCTTGCCGAAAAGGCAAACGTCCGGCTCCTTCTCCCACAAGGAAGGGCCCAGCCCTGAAAGCTCTTGCTGCTCTTCACGGTGCCTTGGTGCCCTATCTACAGGCACAACAGCACTGGGGATCTGTGCTTTCCCAGAGACTCAACATCTCATGGCGCTCGGCAGCGAAAGAGCCTCTTGCCGAGAAGGCAAACGTCCGGCTCCCTCTGCCACAAGGAAGGGCCCAGCCCTGAAAGCTCTTGCTGCTCTTCACGGTGCCTTGGCGCCTTATCTACAGGCACAACAGCACTGGGGATCTGTGCTTTCCCAGAGACGCAACATCTCATGGCGCTCGGCAGCGAAAGAGCCTCTTGCCGAGAAGGCAAACGTCCGGCTCCTTCTCCCACAAGGAAGGGCCCAGCCCTGAAAGCTCTTGCTGCTCTTCACCTACCCTTGGCGCCCTATCTACAGGCACAACAGCAGTGGGGATCTGTGCTTTCCCAGAGACTCAACATCTCATGGCGCTCGGCAGCGAAAGAGCCTCTTGCCGAGAAGGCAAACGTCCGGCTCCTTCTCCCACAAGGAAGGGCCCAGCCCTGAAAGCTCTTGCTGCTCTTCACCTACCCTTGGCGCCCTATCTACAGGCACAACAGCAGTGGGGATCTGTGCTTTCCCAGAGACGCAACATCTCATAGCGCTCGGCCGCGGCAGTGCCTCTTGCCGAAAAGGCAAACGTCCGTCTCCTTCTCCCACAAGGAAGGGCCCAGCCCTGAAAGCTCTTGCTGCTCTTCACGGTGCCTTGGCGCCCTATCTACAGGCACAACAGCACTGGGGATCTGTGCTTTCCCAGAGACGCAACATCTCATGGTGCTCAGTCGCGGCAGAACCTCTTGCCGAAAAGGCAAACGTCCGGCTCCTTCTCCCACAAGGAAGGGCCCAGCCCTGAAAGCTCTTGCTGCTCTTCACCTACCCTTGGAACCCTATCTACAGGCACAACAGCACTGGGGATCTGTGCTTTCCCAGAGATGCAATATCTCATGGCGATCGGCAGCTGAAGAGCCTCTTGCCGAAAAGGCAAACGTCCGGCTCCTTCTCCCACAAGGAAGGGCCCAGCCCTGAAAGCTCTGGATGCACTTCACCTACCCTTGGCACCCTATCTACAGGCACAACAGCACTGGGGATCTGTGCTTTCCCCGAGGCGCAACATCTCATGGCGCTGGGCAGCAGAAGAGCCTCTTGCCGAAAAGGCAAACGTCTGGCTCCTTCTCCCACAAGGAAGGGCCCAGCCCTGAATGCTGCTGCTGCTCTTCACCTACCCTTGGAACCCTATCTACAGGCACAACAGCACTGGGTATCTGTGCTTTCCCAGAGACGTAACATCTCATGGCGCTCGGCCGTGGCAGAGCCTCTTGCTGAAAAGTCAAACGTCAGGCTCCTTCTCCCACAAGGAAGGGCCCAGCCCTGAAAGCTCTTGCTGCTCTTCACGGTGCCTTGGCGCCCTATCTACAGGCACAACAGCACTGGGGATCTGTGCTTTCCCAGAGACTCAACATCTCATGGCGCTCGGCCGCGGCAGTGCCTCTTGCCGAAAAGGCAAGCGTCCGTCTCCTTCTCCCACAAGGAAGGGCCCAGCCCTGAAAGCTCTTGCTGCTCTTCACCTACCCTTGGCACCCTATCTACAGGCACAACAGCACTGGGGATCTGTTCTTTCCCAGAGACAAAACATCTCATGGCGCTCGGCAGCGAAAGAGCCTCTTGCCGAGAAGGCAAACGTCCGGCTCCTTCTCCCACAAGGAAGGGCCCAGCCCTGAAAGCTCTTGCTGCTCTTCACCTACCCTTGGCGCCCTATCTACAGGCACAACAGCACTGGGGATCTGTGATTTCCCAGAGACGCAACATCTCATAGCGCTCGGCCGCGGCAGAGCCTCTTGCCTGAAAGGCAAACGTCCATCTCCTTCTCCCACAAGGAAGGGCCCAGCCCTGAAAGCTCTTGCTGCTCTTCACCTACCCTTGGCGCCCTATCTACAGGCACAACAGCAGTGGGGATCTGTGCTTTCCCAGAGACGCAACATCTCATGGCGCTCGTCAGCGAAAGAGCCTCTTGCCGAGAAGGCAAACGTCCGGCTCCTTCTCCCACAAGGAAGGGCCCAGCCCTGAAAGCTCTTGCTGCTCTTCACGGTGCCTTGGCGCCCTATCTACAGGCACAACAGCACTGGGGATCTGTGCTTTCCCAGAGACGCAACATCTCATGGCGCTCGGCCGCGGCAGTGCCTCTTGCCGAGAAGGCAAACGTCCGGCTCCTTCTCCCACAAGGAAGGGCCCAGCCCTGAAAGCTCTTGCTGCTCTTCACCTACCCTTGGAACCCTATCTACAGGCACAACAGCACTGGGGATCTGTGCTTTCCCAGAGACGCAACATCTCATGGCGCTCGGGCGCGGCAGAGCCTCTTGCCGAAAAGGCAAACGTCCGGCTCCTTCTCCCACATGGAAGGGCCCAGCCCTGAAAGCTCTTGCTGCTCCTCACGGTGCCTTGGCGCCCTATCTACAGGCACAACAGCAGTGGGGATCTGTGCTTTCCCAGAGACTCAACATCTCATGGCGCTCGGCCGCGGCAGAGCCTCTTACCGAGAAGGCAAACGTCCGGCTCCTTCTCCCACAAGGAAGGGCCCAGCCCTGAAAGCTCTTGCTGCTCTTCACCTACCCTTGGCGCCCTATCTACAGGCACAACAGCACTGGGGAACTGTGCTTTCCCAGACACTCAAAATGTCATGTCGCTCGGCCGCGGCAGAGCCTCTTACCGAGAAGGCAAACGTCCGGCTCCTTCTCCCACAAGGAAGGGCCCAGCCCTGAAAGCTCTTGCTGCTCTTCACGGTGCCTTGGCGCCCTATCTACAGGCACAACAGCACTGGGGAACTGTGCTTTCCCAGACACTCAAAATGTCATGTCGCTCGGCCGCGGAAGAGCCTCTTACCGAAAAGTCAAACGTCCGGCTCCTTCTCCCACAAGGAAGGGCCCAGCCCTGAAAGCTCTTGCTGCTCTTCACGGTGCCTTGGCGCCCTATCTACAGGCACAACAGCACTGGGGATCTGTGCTTTCCCAGAGACGCAACATCTCATGGCGCTCGGCCGCGGCAGTGCCTCTTGCCGAAAAGGCAAGCGTCCGTCTCCTTCTCCCACAAGGAAGGGCCCAGCCCTGAAAGCTCTTGCTGCTCTTCACGGTGCCTTGGCGCCCTATCTACAGGCACAACAGCACTGGGGATCTGTGCTTTCCCAGAGACTCAACATCTCATGGCGCTCGGCAGCGAAAGAGCCTCTTGCCGAGAAGGGAAACGTCCGGCTCCTTCTCCCACAAGGAAGGGCCCAGCCCTGAAAGCTCTTGCTGCTCTTCACCTACCCTTGGCGCCCTATCTACAGGCACAACAGCAGTGGGGATCTGTGCTTTCCCAGAGACGCAACATCTCATGGCGCTCGGCCACGGCAGTGCCTCTTGCCGAGAAGGCAAACGTCCGGCTCCTTCTCCCACAAGGAAGGGCCCAGCCCTGAAAGCTCTTGCTGCTCTTCACCTACCCTTGGCGCCCTATCTACAGGCACAACAGCAGTGGGGATCTGTGCTTTCCCAGAGACGCAACATCTCATGGCGCTCGGGCGCGGCAGAGCCTCTTGCCGAAAAGGCAAACGTCCGGCTCCTTCTCCCACAAGGAAGGGCCCAGCCCTGAAAGCTCTTGCTGCTCCTCACGGTGCCTTGGCGCCCTATCTACAGGCACAACAGCAGTGGGGATCTGTGCTTTCCCAGAGACTCAACATCTCATGGCGCTCGGCAGCGAAAGAGCCTCTTGCCGAGAAGGCAAACGTCCGGCTCCTTCTCCCACAAGGAAGGGCCCAGCCCTGAAAGCTCTTGCTGCTCTTCACCTACCCTTGGCACCCTATCTACAGGCACAACAGCACTGGGGAACTGTGCTTTCCCAGACACTCAAAATGTCATGTCGCTCGGCCGCGGCAGAGCCTCTTACCGAGAAGGCAAACGTCCGGCTCCTTCTCCCACAAGGAAGGGCCCTGCCCTGAAAGCTCTTGCTGCTCTTCACGGTGCCTTGGCGCCCTATCTACAGGCACAACAGCACTGGGGATCTGTGCTTTCCCAGAGACGCAACATCTCATGGCGCTCGGCCGCGGCAGTGCCTCTTGCCGAAAAGGCAAGCGTCCGGCTCCTTCTCCCACAAGGAAGGGCCCAGCCCTGAAAGCTCTTGCTGCTCTTCACCTACCCTTGGCACCCTATCTACAGGCACAACAGCACTGGGGATCTGTTCTTTCCAGAGACGAAACATCTCATGGCGCTCGGCAGCGAAAGAGCCTCTTGCCGAGAAGGCAAACGTCCGGCTCCTTCTCCCACAAGGAAGGGCCCAGCCCTGAAAGCTCTTGCTGCTCTTCACCTACCCTTGGCGCCCTATCTACAGACACAACAGCACTGGTGATCTGTGATTTCCCAGAGACGCAACATCTCATAGCGCTCGGCCGCGGCAGAGCCTCTTGCCTGAAAGGCAAACGTCCGTCTCCTTCTCCCACAAGGAAGGGCCCAGCCCTGAAAGCTCTTGCTGCTCTTCACGGTGCCTTGGCGCCCTATCTACAGGCACAACAGCACTGGGGATCTGTGCTTTCCAGAGACGCAACATCTCATGGCGCTCGGCAGCGAAAGAGCCTCTTGCCGAGAAGGCAAACGTCCGGCTCCTTCTCCCACAGGGAAGGGCCCAGCCCTGAAAGCTCTTGCTGCTCTTCACCTACCCTTGGCGCCCTATCTACAGGCACAACAGCACTGGGGATCTGTGCTTTCCCAGAGACGCAACATCTCATGGCGCTCGGCCACGGCAGTGCCTCTTGCCGAGAAGGCAAACGTCCGGCTCCTTCTCCCACAAGGAAGGGCCCAGCCCTGAAAGCTCTTGCTGCTCTTCACGGTGCCTTGGCGCCCTATCTACAGGCACAACAGCAGTGGGGATCTGTGCTTTCCCAGAGACGCAACATCTCATGGCGCTCGGGCGCGGCAGAGCCTCTTGCCTGAAAGGCAAACTTCCGTCTCCTTCTCCCACAAGGAAGGGCCCAGCCCTGAAAGCTCTTGCTGCTCTTCACGGTGCCTTGGCGCCCTATCTACAGGCACAACAGCACTGGGGATCTGTGCTTTCCCAGAGACTCAACATCTCATGGCTCTCGGCAGCGAAAGAGCCTCTTGCCGAAAAGGCAAACGTCCGGCTCCTTCTCCCACAAGGAAGGGCCCAGCCCTGAAAGCTCTTGCTGCTCTTCACCTACCCTTGGCGCCCTATCTACAGGCACAACAGCACTGGGGATCTGTGCTTTCCAGAGACGCAACATCTCATGGCGCTCGGCCGCAGCAGAGCCTCTTGCCGAAAAGGCAAACGTCCGTCTCCTTCTCCCACAAGGAAGGGCCCAGCCCTGAAAGCTCTTGCTGCTCTTCACGGTGCCTTGGCGCCCTATCTACAGGCACAACAGCACTGGGGATCTGTGCTTTCCCAGAGACTCAACATCACATGGCGCTCGGCAGCGAAAGAGCCTCTTGCCGAGAAGGCAAACGTCCGTCTCCTTCTCCCACAAGGAAGGGCCCAGCCCTGAAAGCTCTTGCTGCTCTTCACCTACCCTTGGAACCCTATCTACAGGCACAACAGCAGTGGGGATCTGTGCTTTCCCAGAGACGCAACATCTCATGGCGCTCGGCCGCGGCAGAGCCTCTTGCCGAAAAGGCAAACGTCCGGGTCCTTCTCCCACAAGGAAGGGCCCAGCCCTGAAAGCTCTTGCTGCTCTTCACCTACCCTTGGAACCCTATCTACAGGCACAACAGCAGTGGGGATCTGTGCTTTCCCAGAGACGCAACATCTCATGGCGCTCGGCAGCGAAAGAGCCTCTTGCCGAGAAGGCAAACGTCCGGCTCCTTCTCCCACAAGGAAGGGCCCAGCCCTGAAAGCTCTTGCTGCTCTTCACGGTGCCTTGGTGCCCTATCTACAGGCACAACAGCACTGGGGATCTGTGCTTTTCCAGAGACGCAACATCTCATGGCGCTCGGCCGCGGCAGTGCCTCTTGCCGAAAAGGCAAACGTCCGGCTCCTTCTCCCACAAGGAAGGGCCCAGCCCTGAAAGCTCTTGCTGCTCTTCACCTACCCTTGGAACCCTATCTACAGGCACAACAGCAGTGGGGATCTGTGCTTTCCCAGAGACGCAACATCTCATGGCGCTCGGCCGCGGCAGAGCCTCTTGCCGAAAAGGCAAACGTCCGTCTCCTTCTCCCACAAGGAAGGGCCCAGCCCTGAAAGCTCTTGCTGCTCTTCACCTACCCGTGGCACCCTATCTACAGGCACAACAGCACTGGGGATCTGTGCTTTCCCAGAGACGCAACATCTCATATCGCTCGGCAGCGGCAGAGCCTCTTGCCGAGAAGGCAAACGTCCGGCTCCTTCTGCCACAAGGAAGGGCCCAGCCCTGAAAGCTCTTGCTGCTCTTCACGGTGCCTTGGAACCCTATCTACAGGCACAACAGCACTGGGGATCTGTGCTTTCCCAGAGACGCAACATCTCATGGTGCTCGGTCGCGGCAGAACCTCTTGCCGAAAAGGCAAACGTCCGGCTCCTTCTCCCACAAGGAAGGGCCCAGCCCTGAAAGCTCTTGCTGCTCTTCACGGTGCCTTGGCGCCCTATCTACAGGCACAACAGCAGTGGGGATCTGTGCTTTCCCAGAGACGCAACATCTCATAGCGCTCGGCCGCGGCAGTGCCTCTTGCCGAAAAGGCAAACGTCCGTCTCCTTCTCCCACAAGGAAGGGCCCAGCCCTGAAAGCTCTTGCTGCTCTTCACGGTGCCTTAGCGGCCTATCTACAGGCACAACAGCACTGGGGATCTGTGCTTTCCCAGAGACGCAACATCTCATGGTGCTCGGTCGCGGCAGAACCTCTTGCCGAAAAGGCAAACGTCCGGCTCCTTCTCCCACAAGGAAGGGCCCAGCCCTGAAAGCTCTTGCTGCTCTTCACCTACCCTTGGAACCCTATCTACAGGCACAACAGCAGTGGGGATCTGTGCTTTCCCAGAGATGCAATATCTCATGGCGATCGGCAGCTGAAGAGCCTCTTGCCGAAAAGGCAAACCTCCGGCTCCTTCTCCCACAAGGAAGGGCCCAACCCTGAAAGCTCTGGATGCACTTCACCTACCCTTGGCACCCTATCTACAGGCACAACAGCACTGGGGATCTGTGCTTTCCCCGAGGCGCAACATCTCATGGCGCTGGGCAGCAGAAGAGCCTCTTGCCGAAAAGGCAAACGTCTGGCTCCTTCTCCCACAAGGAAGGGCCCAGCCCTGAATGCTGCTGCTGCTCTTCACCTACCCTTGGAACCCTATCTACAGGCACAACAGCACTGGGTATCTGTGCTTTCCCAGAGACGTAACATCTCATGGCGCTCGGCCGCGGCAGAACCTCTTGCCGAAAAGGCAAGCGTCCGTCTCCTTCTCCCACAAGGAAGGGCCCAGCCCTGAAAGCTCTTGCTGCTCTTCACCTACCCTTGGCACCCTATCTACAGGCACAACAGCACTGGGGATCTGTTCTTTCCCAGAGACGAAACATCTCATGGCGCTCGGCAGCGAAAGAGCCTCTTGCCGAGAAGGCAAACGTCCTGCTCCTTCTGCCACAAGGAAGGGCCCAGCCCTGAAAGCTCTTGCTGCTCTTCACCTACCCTTGGCGCCCTATCTACAGGCACAACAGCACTGGTGATCTGTGATTTCCCAGAGACGCAACATCTCATAGCGCTCGGCCGCGGCAGAGCCTCTTGCCTGAAAGGCAAACGTCCGTCTCCTTCTCCCACAAGGAAGGGCCCAGCCCTGAAAGCTCTTGCTGCTCTTCACGGTGCCTTGGTGCCCTATCTACAGGCACAACAGCACTGGGGATCTGTGCTTTCCCAGAGACTCAACATCTCATGGCGCTCGGCAGCGAAAGAGCCTCTTGCCGAGAAGGGAAACGTCCGGCTCCTTCTCCCACAAGGAAGGGCCCAGCCCTGAAAGCTCTTGCTGCTCTTCACCTACCCTTGGAACCCTATCTACAGGCACAACAGCACTGGGGATCTGTGCTTTCCCAGAGACGCAACATCTCATGGCGCTCGGCCGCGGCAGAACCTCTTGCCGAAAAGGCAAACGTCCGGCTCCTTCTCCCACAAGGAAGGGCCCAGCCCTGAAAGCTCTTGCTGCTCTTCACGGTGCCTTGGTGCCCTATCTACAGGCACAACAGCACTGGGGATCTGTGCTTTCCCAGAGACGCAACATCTCATGGCGCTCGGCAGCGAAAGAGCCTCTTGCCGAGAAGGCAAACGTCCGGCTCCTTCTCCCACAAGGAAGGGCCCAGCCCTGAAAGCTCTTGCTGCTCTTCACCTACCCTTGGCGCCCTATCTACAGGCACAACAGCAGTGGGGATCTGTGCTTTCCCAGAGACGCAACATCTCATGGCGCTCGGCAGCGAAAGAGCCTCTTGCCGAGAAGGCAAACGTCCGGCTCCTTCTCCACAAGGAAGGGCCCAGCCCTGAAAGCTCTTGCTGCTCTTCACCTACCCTTGGCGCCCTATCTACAGGCACAACAGCACTGGGGATCTGTGCTTTCCCAGAGACGCAACATCTCATAGCGCTCGGCCGCGGCAGTGCCTCTTGCCGAAAAGGCAAACGTCCGTCTCCTTCTCCCACAAGGAAGGGCCCAGCCCTGAAAGCTCTTGCTGCTCTTCACGGTGCCTTGGCGCCCTATCTACAGGCACAACAGCACTGGGGATCTGTGCTTTCCCAGAGACGCAACATCTCATGGTGCTCGGTCGCGGCAGAACCTCTTGCCGAAAAGGCAAACGTCCGGCTCCTTCTCCCACAAGGAAGGGCCCAGCCCTGAAAGCTCTTGCTGCTCTTCACCTACCCTTGGAACCCTATCTACAGGCACAACAGCACTGGGGATCTGTGCTTTCCCAGAGATGCAATATCTCATGGCGATCGGCAGCTGAAGAGCCTCTTGCCGAAAAGGCAAACGTCCGGCTCCTTCTCCCACAAGGAAGGGCCCAGCCCTGAAAGCTCTGGATGCACTTCACCTACCCTTGGCACCCTATCTACAGGCACAACAGCACTGGGGATCTGTGCTTTCCCCGAGGCGCAACATCTCATGGCGCTGGGCAGCAGAAGAGCCTCTTGCCGAAAAGGCAAACGTCTGGCTCCTTCTCCACAAGGAAGGGCCCAGCCCTGAATGCTGCTGCTGCTCTTCACCTACCCTTGGAACCCTATCTACAGGCACAACAGCACTGGGGATCTGTGCTTTCCCAGAGACGTAACATCTCATGGCGCTCGGCCGTGGCAGAGCCTCTTGCTGAAAAGTCAAACGTCAGGCTCCTTCTCCCACAAGGAAGGGCCCAGCCCTGAAAGCTCTTGCTGCTCTTCACGGTGCCTTGGCGCCCTATCTACAGGCACAACAGCACTGGGGATCTGTGCTTTCCCAGAGACTCAACATCTCATGGCGCTCGGCCGCGGCAGTGCCTCTTGCCGAAAAGGCAAGCGTCCGTCTCCTTCTCCCACAAGGAAGGGCCCAGCCCTGAAAGCTCTTGCTGCTCTTCACCTACCCTTGGCACCCTATCTACAGGCACAACAGCACTGGGGATCTGTTCTTTCCCAGAGACAAAACATCTCATGGCGCTCGGCAGCGAAAGAGCCTCTTGCCGAGAAGGCAAACGTCCGGCTCCTTCTCCCACAAGGAAGGGCCCAGCCCTGAAAGCTCTTGCTGCTCTTCACCTACCCTTGGCGCCCTATCTACAGGCACAACAGCACTGGGGATCTGTGATTTCCCAGAGACGCAACATCTCATAGCGCTCGGCCGCGGCAGAGCCTCTTGCCTGAAAGGCAAACGTCCATCTCCTTCTCCCACAAGGAAGGGCCCAGCCCTGAAAGCTCTTGCTGCTCTTCACCTACCCTTGGCGCCCTATCTACAGGCACAACAGCAGTGGGGATCTGTGCTTTCCCAGAGACGCAACATCTCATGGCGCTCGTCAGCGAAAGAGCCTCTTGCCGAGAAGGCAAACGTCCGGCTCCTTCTCCCACAAGGAAGGGCCCAGCCCTGAAAGCTCTTGCTGCTCTTCACGGTGCCTTGGCGCCCTATCTACAGGCACAACAGCACTGGGGATCTGTGCTTTCCCAGAGACGCAACATCTCATGGCGCTCGGCCGCGGCAGTGCCTCTTGCCGAGAAGGCAAACGTCCGGCTCCTTCTCCCACAAGGAAGGGCCCAGCCCTGAAAGCTCTTGCTGCTCTTCACCTACCCTTGGAACCCTATCTACAGGCACAACAGCACTGGGGATCTGTGCTTTCCCAGAGACGCAACATCTCATGGCGCTCGGGCGCGGCAGAGCCTCTTGCCGAAAAGGCAAACGTCCGGCTCCTTCTCCCACATGGAAGGGCCCAGCCCTGAAAGCTCTTGCTGCTCCTCACGGTGCCTTGGCGCCCTATCTACAGGCACAACAGCAGTGGGGATCTGTGCTTTCCCAGAGACTCAACATCTCATGGCGCTCGGCCGCGGCAGAGCCTCTTACCGAGAAGGCAAACGTCCGGCTCCTTCTCCCACAAGGAAGGGCCCAGCCCTGAAAGCTCTTGCTGCTCTTCACCTACCCTTGGCGCCCTATCTACAGGCACAACAGCACTGGGGAACTGTGCTTTCCCAGACACTCAAAATGTCATGTCGCTCGGCCGCGGCAGAGCCTCTTACCGAGAAGGCAAACGTCCGGCTCCTTCTCCCACAAGGAAGGGCCCAGCCCTGAAAGCTCTTGCTGCTCTTCACGGTGCCTTGGCGCCCTATCTACAGGCACAACAGCACTGGGGAACTGTGCTTTCCCAGACACTCAAAATGTCATGTCGCTCGGCCGCGGAAGAGCCTCTTACCGAAAAGTCAAACGTCCGGCTCCTTCTCCCACAAGGAAGGGCCCAGCCCTGAAAGCTCTTGCTGCTCTTCACGGTGCCTTGGCGCCCTATCTACAGCACAACAGCACTGGGGATCTGTGCTTTCCCAGAGACGCAACATCTCATGGCGCTCGGCCGCGGCAGTGCCTCTTGCCGAAAAGGCAAGCGTCCGTCTCCTTCTCCCACAAGGAAGGGCCCGGCCCTGAAAGCTCTTGCTGCTCTTCACCTACCCTTGGCACCCTATCTACAGGCACAACAGCACTGGTGATCTGTGATTTCCAGAGACGCAACATCTCATAGCGCTAGGCCGCGGCAGAGCCTCTTGCCTGAAAGGCAAACGTCCGTCTCCTTCTCCCACAAGGAAGGGCCCAGCCCTGAAAGCTCTTGCTGCTCTTCACGGTGCCTTGGCGCCCTATCTACAGGCACAACAGCACTGGGGATCTGTGCTTTCCCAGAGACTCAACATCTCATGGCGCTCGGCAGCGAAAGAGCCTCTTGCCGAGAAGGCAAACGTCCGGCTCCTTCTCCCACAAGGAAGGGCCCAGCCCTGAAAGCTCTTGCTGCTCTTCACCTACCCTTGGCGCCCTATCTACAGGCACAACAGCAGTGGGGATCTGTGCTTTCCCAGAGACGCAACATCTCATGGCGCTCGGCCACGGCAGTGCCTCTTGCCGAGAAGGCAAACGTCCGGCTCCTTCTCCCACAAGGAAGGGCCCAGCCCTGAAAGCTCTTTCTGCTCTTCACCTACCCTTGGCGCCCTATCTACAGGCACAACAGCAGTGGGGATCTGTGCTTTCCCAGAGACGCAACATCTCATGGCGCTCGGGCGCGGCAGAGCCTCTTGCCGAAAAGGCAAACGTCCGGCTCCTTCTCCCACAAGGAAGGGCCCAGCCCTGAAAGCTCTTGCTGCTCCTCACGGTGCCTTGGCGCCCTATCTACAGGCACAACAGCAGTGGGGATCTGTGCTTTCCCAGAGACTCAACATCTCATGGCGCTCGGCAGCGAAAGAGCCTCTTGCCGAGAAGGCAAACGTCCGGCTCCTTCTCCCACAAGGAAGGGCCCAGCCCTGAAAGCTCTTGCTGCTCTTCACCTACCCTTGGCACCCTATCTACAGGCACAACAGCACTGGGGAACTGTGCTTTCCCAGACACTCAAAATGTCATGTCGCTCGGCCGCGGCAGAGCCTCTTACCGAGAAGGCAAACGTCCGGCTCCTTCTCCCACAAGGAAGGGCCCTGCCCTGAAAGCTCTTGCTGCTCTTCACGGTGCCTTGGCGCCCTATCTACAGGCAAAACAGCACTGGGGATCTGTGCTTTCCCAGAGACGCAACATCTCATGGCGCTCGGCCGCGGCAGTGCCTCTTGCCGAAAAGGCAAGCGTCCGGCTCCTTCTCCCACAAGGAAGGGCCCAGCCCTGAAAGCTCTTGCTGCTCTTCACCTACCCTTGGCACCCTATCTACAGGCACAACAGCACTGGGGATCTGTTCTTTCCCAGAGACGAAACATCTCATGGCGCTCGGCAGCGAAAGAGCCTCTTGCCGAGAAGGCAAACGTCCGGCTCCTTCTCCCACAAGGAAGGGCCCAGCCCTGAAAGCTCTTGCTGCTCTTCACCTACCCTTGGCGCCCTATCTACAGACACAACAGCACTGGGGATCTGTGATTTCCCAGAGACGCAACATCTCATAGCGCTCGGCCGCGGCAGAGCCTCTTGCCTGAAAGGCAAACGTCCGTCTCCTTCTCCCACAAGGAAGGGCCCAGCCCTGAAAGCTCTTGCTGCTCTTCACGGTGCCTTGGCGCCCTATCTACAGGCACAACAGCACTGGGGATCTGTGCTTTCCCAGAGACGCAACATCTCATGGCGCTCGGCAGCGAAAGAGCCTCTTGCCGAGAAGGCAAACGTCCGGCTCCTTCTCCCACAAGGAAGGGCCCAGCCCTGAAAGCTCTTGCTGCTCTTCACCTACCCTTGGCGCCCTATCTACAGGCACAACAGCACTGGGGATCTGTGCTTTCCCAGAGACGCAACATCTCATGGCGCTCGGCCACGGCAGTGCCTCTTGCCGAGAAGGCAAACGTCCGGCTCCTTCTCCCACAAGGAAGGGCCCAGCCCTGAAAGCTCTTGCTGCTCTTCACGGTGCCTTGGCGCCCTATCTACAGGCACAACAGCAGTGGGGATCTGTGCTTTCCCAGAGACGCAACATCTCATGGCGCTCGGGCGCGGCAGAGCCTCTTGCCTGAAAGGCAAACTTCCGTCTCCTTCTCCCACAAGGAAGGGCCCAGCCCTGAAAGCTCTTGCTGCTCTTCACGGTGCCTTGGCGCCCTATCTACAGGCACAACAGCACTGGGGATCTGTGCTTTCCCAGAGACAAAACATCTCATGGCTCTCGGCAGCGAAAGAGCCTCTTGCCGAAAAGGCAAACGTCCGGCTCCTTCTCCCACAAGGAAGGGCCCAGCCCTGAAAGCTCTTGCTGCTCTTCACCTACCCTTGGCGCCCTATCTACAGGCACAACAGCAGTGGGGATCTGTGCTTTCCCAGAGACGCAACATCTCATGGCGCTCGTCAGCGAAAGAGCCTCTTGCCGAGAAGGCAAACGTCCGGCTCCTTCTCCCACAAGGAAGGGCCCAGCCCTGAAAGCTCTTGCTGCTCTTCACGGTGCCTTGGCGCCCTATCTACAGGCACAACAGCACTGGGGATCTGTGCTTTCCCAGAGACTCAACATCACATGGCGCTCGGCAGCGAAAGAGCCTCTTGCCGAGAAGGCAAACGTCCGTCTCCTTCTCCCACAAGGAAGGGCCCAGCCCTGAAAGCTCTTGCTGCTCTTCACCTACCCTTGGAACCCTATCTACAGGCACAACAGCAGTGGGGATCTGTGCTTTCCCAGAGACGCAACATCTCATGGCGCTCGGCCGCGGCAGAGCCTCTTGCCGAAAAGGCAAACGTCCGGGTCCTTCTCCCACAAGGAAGGGCCCAGCCCTGAAAGCTCTTGCTGCTCTTCACCTACCCTTGGAACCCTATCTACAGGCACAACAGCAGTGGGGATCTGTGCTTTCCCAGAGACGCAACATCTCATGGCGCTCGGCAGCGAAAGAGCCTCTTGCCGAGAAGGCAAACGTCCGGCTCCTTCTCCCACAAGGAAGGGCCCAGCCCTGAAAGCTCTTGCTGCTCTTCACGGTGCCTTGGCACCCTATCTACAGGCACAACAGCACTGGGGATCTGTGCTTTTCCAGAGACGCAACATCTCATGGCGCTCGGCCGCGGCAGTGCCTCTTGCCGAAAAGGCAAACGTCCGGCTCCTTCTCCCACAAGGAAGGGCCCAGCCCTGAAAGCTCTTGCTGCTCTTCACCTACCCTTGGAACCCTATCTACAGGCACAACAGCAGTGGGGATCTGTGCTTTCCCAGAGACGCAACATCTCATGGCGCTCGGCCGCGGCAGAGCCTCTTGCCGAAAAGGCAAACGTCCGTCTCCTTCTCCCACAAGGAAGGGCCCAGCCCTGAAAGCTCTTGCTGCTCTTCACCTACCCGTGGCACCCTATCTACAGGCACAACAGCACTGGGGATCTGTGCTTTCCCAGAGACGCAACATCTCATATCGCTCGGCAGCGGCAGAGCCTCTTGCCGAGAAGGCAAACGTCCGGCTCCTTCTGCCACAAGGAAGGGCCCAGCCCTGAAAGCTCTTGCTGCTCTTCACGGTGCCTTGGAACCCTATCTACAGGCACAACAGCACTGGGGATCTGTGCTTTCCCAGAGACGCAACATCTCATGGCGCTCAGCCGCGGCAGTGCCTCTTGCCGAAAAGGCAAACGTCCGGCTCCTTCTCCCACAAGGAAGGGCCCAGCCCTGAAAGCTCTTGCTGCTCTTCACGGTGCCTTGGCGCCCTATCTACAGGCACAACAGCAGTGGGGATCTGTGCTTTCCCAGAGACGCAACATCTCATAGCGCTCGGCCGCGGCAGAGCCTCTTGCCGAAAAGGCAAACATCCGTCTCCTTCTCCCACAAGGAAGGGCCCAGCCCTGAAAGCTCTTGCTGCTCTTCACCTATCCTTGGAACCCTATCTACAGGCACAACAGCACTGGGGATCTGTGCTTTCCCAGAGACGCAACATCTCATGGTGCTCGGTCGCGGCAGAACCTCTTGCCGAAAAGGCAAACGTCCGGCTCCTTCTCCCACAAGGAAGGGCCCAGCCCTGAAAGCTCTTGCTGCTCTTCACCTACCCTTGGAACCCTATCTACAGGCACAACAGCAGTGGGGATCTGTGCTTTCCCAGAGATGCAATATCTCATGGCGATCGGCAGCGGAAGAGCCTCTTGCCGAAAAGGCAAACGTCTGGCTCCTTCTCCCACAAGGAAGGGCCCAGCCCTGAATGCTGCTGCTGCTCTTCACCTACCCTTGGAACCCTATCTACAGGCATAACAGCACTGGGGATCTGTGCTTTCCCAGAGACGAAACATCTCATGGCGCTCGGCAGCGAAAGAGCCTCTTGCCGAGAAGGCAAACGTCCGGCTCCTTCTCCCACAAGGAAGGGCCCAGCCCTGAAAGCTCTTGCTGCTCTTCACCTACCCTTGGCGCCCTATCTACAGGCACAACAGCACTGGTGATCTGTGATTTCCCAGAGACGCAACATCTCATAGCGCTCGGCCGCGGCAGAGCCTCTTGCCTGAAAGGCAAACGTCCGTCTCCTTCTCCCACAAGGAAGGGCCCAGCCCTGAAAGCTCTTGCTGCTCTTCACGGTGCCTTGGCGCCCTATCTACAGGCACAACAGCACTGGGGATCTGTGCTTTCCCAGAGACTCAACATCTCATGGCGCTCGGCCACGGCAAAGCCTCTTGCCGAAAAGGCCAACGTCCGGCTCCTTCTCCCACAAGGAAGGGCCCAGCCCTGAAAGCTCTTGCTGCTCTTCACCTACCCTTGGCGCCCTATCTACAGGCACAACAGCACTGGGGATCTGTGCTTTCCCAGAGACGCAACATCTCATGGCGCTCGGCCGCAGCAGAGCCTCTTGCCGAAAAGGCAAACGTCCGTCTCCTTCTCCCACAAGGAAGTGCCCAGCCCTGAAAGCTCTTGCTGCTCTTCACGGTGCCTTGGCGCCCTATCTACAGGCACAACAGCACTGGGGATCTGTGCTTTCCCAGAGACTCAACATCTCATGGCGCTCGGAAGCGAAAGAGCCTCTTGCCGAGAAGGCAAACGTCCGTCTCCTTCTCCCACAAGGAAGGGCCCAGCCCTGAAAGCTCTTGCTGCTCTTCACCTACCCTTGGAACCCTATCTACAGGCACAACAGCAGTGGGGATCTGTGCTTTCCCAGAGACGAAACATCTCATGGCGCTCGGCCGCGGCAGAGCCTCTTGCCGAAAAGGCAAACGTCCGGCTCCTTCTCCCACAAGGAAGGGCCCAGCCCTGAAAGCTCTTGCTGCTCTTCACCTACCCTTGCAACCCTATCTACAGGCACAACAGCAGTGGGGATCTGTGCTTTCCCAGAGACGCAACATCTCATGGCGCTCGGCAGCGAAATAGCCTCTTGCCGAGAAGGCAAACGTCCGTCTCCTTCTCCCACAAGGAAGGGCCCAGCCCTGAAAGCTCTTGCTGCTCTTCACGGTGCCTTGGCACCCTATCTACAGGCAAGAACAGCACTGGGGATCTGTGCTTTCCCAGAGACGCAACGTCTCATAGCGCTCGGCAGCGAAAGAGCCTCTTGACGAAAAGGCAAACGTCTGGCTCCTTCTCCCACAAGGAAGGGCCCAGCCCTGAAAGCTCTTGCTGCTCTTCACCTATCCTTGGAACCCTATCTACAGGCACAACAGCACTGGGGATCTGTGCTTTCCCAGAGACGCAACATCTCATGGTGCTCGGTCGCGGCAGAACCTCTTGCCGAAAAGGCAAACGTCCGGCTCCTTCTCCCACAAGGAAGGCCCAGCCCTGAAAGCTCTTGCTGCTCTTCACCTACCCTTGGAACCCTATCTACAGGCTCAACAGCACTGGTGATCTGTGATTTCCCAGAGACGCAACATCTCATAGCGCTCGGCCGCGGCAGAGCCTCTTGCCTGAAAGGCAAACGTCCGTCTCCTTCTCCCACAAGGAAGGGCCCAGCCCTGAAAGCTCTTGCTGCTCTTCACGGTGCCTTGGCGCCCTATCTACAGGCACAACAGCACTGGGGATCTGTGCTTTCCCAGAGACTCAACATCTCATGGCGCTCGGCAGCGAAAGAGCCTCTTGCCGAGAAGGCAAACGTCCGGCTCCTTCTCCCACAAGGAAGGGCCCAGCCCTGAAAGCTCTTGCTGCTCTTCACCTACCCTTGGAACCCTATCTACAGGCACAACAGCAGTGGGGATCTGTGCTTTCCCAGAGACGCAACATCTCATGGCGCTCGGCCCGCGGCAGAGCCTCTTGCCGAAAAGGCAAACGTCCGGGTCCTTCTCCCACAAGGAAGGGCCCAGCCCTGAAAGCTCTTGCTGCTCTTCACCTACCCTTGGAACCCTATCTACAGGCACAACAGCAGTGGGGATCTGTGCTTTCCCAGAGACGCAACATCTCATGGCGCTCGGCAGCGAAAGAGCCTCTTGCCGAGAAGGCAAACATCCGGCTCCTTCTCCCACAAGGAAGGGCCCAGCCCTGAAAGCTCTTGCTGCTCTTCACGGTGCCTTGGCACCCTATCTACAGGCACAACAGCACTGGGGATCTGTGCTTTTCCAGAGACGCAACATCTCATGGCGCTCGGCCGCGGCAGTGCCTCTTGCCGAAAAGGCAAACGTCCGGCTCCTTCTCCCACAAGGAAGGGCCCAGCCCTGAAAGCTCTTGCTGCTCTTCACCTACCCTTGGAACCCTATCTACAGGCACAACAGCAGTGGGGATCTGTGCTTTCCCAGAGACGCAACATCTCATGGCGCTCGGCCGCGGCAGAGCCTCTTGCCGAAAAGGCAAACGTCCGTCTCCTTCTCCCACAAGGAAGGGCCCAGCCCTGAAAGCTCTTGCTGCTCTTCACCTACCCGTGGCACCCTATCTACAGGCACAACAGCACTGGGGATCTGTGCTTTCCCAGAGACGCAACATCTCATATCGCTCGGCAGCGGCAGAGCCTCTTGCCGAGAAGGCAAACGTCCGGCTCCTTCTGCCACAAGGAAGGGCCCAGCCCTGAAAGCTCTTGCTGCTCTTCACGGTGCCTTGGAACCCTATCTACAGGCACAACAGCACTGGGGATCTGTGCTTTCCCAGAGACGCAACATCTCATGGCGCTCAGCCGCGGCAGTGCCTCTTGCCGAAAAGGCAAACGTCTGGCTCCTTCTCCCACAAGGAAGGGCCCAGCCCTGAAAGCTCTTGCTGCTCTTCACGGTGCCTTGGCGCCCTATCTACAGGCACAACAGCAGTGGGGATCTGTGCTTTCCAGAGACGCAACATCTCATAGCGCTCGGCCGCGGCAGAGCCTCTTGCCGAAAAGGCAAACATCCGTCTCCTTCTCCCACAAGGAAGGGCCCAGCCCTGAAAGCTCTTGCTGCTCTTCACCTATCCTTGGAACCCTATCTACAGGCACAACAGCACTGGGGATCTGTGCTTTCCCAGAGACGCAACATCTCATGGTGCTCGGTCGCGGCAGAACCTCTTGCCGAAAAGGCAAACGTCCGGCTCCTTCTCCCACAAGGAAGGGCCCAGCCCTGAAAGCTCTTGCTGCTCTTCACCTACCCTGGAACCCGGAACCCTATCTACAGCACAACAGCAGTGGGGATCTGTGCTTTCCCAGAGATGCAATATCTCATGGCGATCGGCAGCGGAAGAGCCTCTTGCCGAAAAGGCAAACGTCTGGCTCCTTCTCCCACAAGGAAGGGCCCAGCCCTGAATGCTGCTTGCTGCTCTTCACCTACCCTTGGAACCCTATCTACAGGCATAACAGCACTGGGGATCTGTGCTTTCCCAGAGACGAAACATCTCATGGCGCTCGGCAGCGAAAGAGCCTCTTGCCGAGAAGGCAACGGTCCGGCTCCTTCTCCCACAAGGAAGGGCCCAGCCCTGAAAGCTCTTGCTGCTCTTCACCTACCCTTGGCGCCCTATCTACAGGCACAACAGCACTGGTGATCTGTGATTTCCCAGAGACGCAACATCTCATAGCGCTCGGCCCGGCAGAGCCTCTTGCCCTGAAAGGCAAACGTCCGTCTCCTTCTCCCACAAGGAAGGGCCCAGCCCTGAAAGCTCTTGCTGCTCTTCACGGGTGCCTTGGCGCCCTATCTACAGGCACAACAGCACTGAGGATCTGTGCTTTCCCAGAGACTCAACATCTCATGGCGCTCGGCCACGGCAAAGCCTCTTGCCGAAAAGGCAACGTCCGGCTCCTTCTCCCACAAGGAAGGGCCCAGCCCTGAAAGCTCTTGCTGCTCTTCACCTACCCTTGGCGCCCTATCTACAGGCACAACAGCACTGGGGGATCTGTGCTTCCCAGAGACGCAACATCTCATGGCGCTCGGCCGCAGCAGAGCCTCTTGCCGAAAAGGCAAACGTCCGTCTCCTTCTCCCACAAGGAAGTGCCCAGCCCTGAAAGCTCTTGCTGCTCTTCACGGTGCCTTGGCGCCCTATCTACAGGCACAACAGCACTGGGGATCTGTGCTTTCCCAGAGACGCAACATGTCATGGCGCTCGGCCGCGGCAGAGGCCTCTTGCCGAGAAGGCAAACGTCCGTCTCCTTCTCCCACAAGGAAGGGCCCAGCCCTGAAAAGCTCTTGCTGCTCTTCACCTACCCTTGGAACCCTATCTACAGGCACAACAGCAGTGGGGATCTGTGCTTTCCAGAGACGCAACATCTCATGGCGCTCGGCCGCGGCAGAGCCTCTTGCCGAAAAGGCAAACGTCCGGCTCCTTCTCCCACAAGGAAGGGCCCAGCCCTGAAAGCTCTTGCTGCTCTTCACCTACCCTTGCAACCCTATCTACAGGCACAACAGCAGTGGGGATCTGTGCTTTCCCAGAGACGCAACATCTCATGGCGCTCGGCAGCGAAATAGCCTCTTGCCGAGAAGGCAAACGTCCGTCTCCTTCTCCCACAAGGAGAGGGCCCAGCCCTGAAAGCTCTTGCTGCTCTTCACGGTGCCTTGGCACCCTATCTACAGGCAGAACAGCACTGGGGATCTGTGCTTTCCCCAGAGACGCAACGTCTCATAGCGCTCGGCCAGTGAAAGAGCCTCTTGACGAAAAGGCAAACGTCTGGCTCCTTCTCCCACAAGGAAGGGCCCAGCCCTGAAAGCTCTTGCTGCTCTTCACCTATCCTTGGAACCCTATCTACAGGCACAACAGCACTGGGGATCTGTGCTTTCCCAGAGACGCAACATCTCATGGTGCTCGGTCGCGGCAGAACCTCTTGCCGAAAAGGCAAACGTCCGGCTCCTTCTCCCACAAGGAAGGGCCCAGCCCTGAAAGCTCTTGCTGCTCTTCACCTACCCTTGGAACCCTATCTACAGGCTCAACAGCACTGGTGATCTGTGATTTCCCAGAGACGCAACATCTCCATAGCGCTCGCCGCGGCAGAGCCTCTTGCCTGAAGGCAAACGTCCGTCTCCTTCTCCCACAAGGAAGGGCCCAGCCCTGAAAGCTCTTGCTGCTCTTCACGGTGCCTTGGCGCCCTATCTACAGGCACAACAGCACTGGGGATCTGTGCTTCCCCAGAGACTCAACATCTCATGGCGCTCGGCAAGCGAAAAAGCCTCTTGCCGAGAAGGCAAACGTCCGGCTCCTTCTCCACAAGGAAGGGCCCCAGCCTGAAAGCTCTTGCTGCTCTTCACCTACCCTTGGAACCCTATCTACAGGCACAACAGCAGTGGGGATCTGTGCTTTCCCAGAGACGCAACATCTCATGGCGCTCGGCCGCGGCAGAGCCTCTTGCCGAAAAGGCAAACGTCCGGGTCCTTCTCCCACAAGGAAGGGCCCAGCCCTGAAAGCTCTTGCTGCTCTTCACCTACCCTTGGAACCCTATCTACAGGCACAACAGCAGTGGGGATCTGTGCTTTCCCAGAGACGCAACATCTCATGGCGCTCGGCAGCGAAAGAGCCTCTTGCCGAGAAGGCAAACATCCGGCTCCTTCTCCCACAAGGAAGGGCCCAGCCCTGAAAGCTCTTGCTGCTCTTCACGGTGCCTTGGCACCCTATCTACAGGCACAACAGCACTGGGGATCTGTGCTTTTCCAGAGACGCAACATCTCATGGCGCTCGGCCGCGGCAGTGCCTCTTGCCGAAAAGGCAAACGTCCGGCTCCTTCTCCCACAAGGAAGGGCCCAGCCCTGAAAGCTCTTGCTGCTCTTCACCTACCCTTTGGGAACCCTATCTACAGGCACAACAGCAGTGGGGATCTGTGCTTTCCCAGAGACGCAACATCTCATGGCGCTCGGCCGCGGCAGAGCCTCTTGCCGAAAAGGCAAACGTCCGTCTCCTTCTCCACAAGGAAGGGCCCAGCCCTGAAAGCTCTTGCTGCTCTCACCTACCCGTGGCACCCTATCTACAGGCACAACAGCACTGGGGATCTGTGCTTTCCCAGAGACGCAACATCTCATATCGCTCGGCAGCGGCAGAGCCTCTTGCCGAGAAGGCAAACGTCCGGCTCCTTCTGCCACAAGGAAGGGCCCAGCCCTGAAAGCTCTTGCTGCTCTTCACGGTGCCTTGGAACCCTATCTACAGGCACAACAGCACTGGGGATCTGTGCTTTCCCAGAGACGCAACATCTCATGGCGCTCAGCCGCGGCAGTGCCTCTTGCCGAAAAGGCAAACGTCCGGCTCCTTCTCCCACAAGGAAGGGCCCAGCCCTGAAAGCTCTTGCTGCTCTTCACGGTGCCTTGGCGCCCTATCTACAGGCACAACAGCAGTGGGGATCTGTGCTTTCCCAGAGACGCAACATCTCATAGCGCTCGGCCGCGGCAGAGCCTCTTGCCGAAAAGGCAAACATCCGTCTCCTTCTCCCACAAGGAAGGGCCCAGCCCTGAAAGCTCTTGCTGCTCTTCACCTATCCTTGGAACCCTATCTACAGGCACAACAGCACTGGGGATCTGTGCTTTCCCAGAGACGCAACATCTCATGGTGCTCGGTCGCGGCAGAACCTCTTGCCGAAAAGGCAAACGTCCGGCTCCTTCTCCCACAAGGAAGGGCCCAGCCCTGAAAGCTCTTGCTGCTCTTCACCTACCCTTGGAACCCTATCTACAGGCACAACAGCAGTGGGGATCTGTGCTTTCCCAGAGATGCAATATCTCATGGCGATCGGCAGCGGAAGAGCCTCTTGCCGAAAAGGCAAACGTCTGGCTCCTTCTCCCACAAGGAAGGGCCCCAGCCCTGAATGCTGCTGCTGCTCTTCACCTACCCTTGGAACCCTATCTACAGGCATAACAGCACTGGGGATCTGTGCTTTCCCAGAGACGAAACATCTCATGGCGCTCGGCAGCGAAAGAGCCTCTTGCCGAGAAGGCAAACGTCCGGCTCCTTCTCCCACAAGGAAGGGCCCAGCCCTGAAAGCTCTTGCTGCTCTTCACCTACCCTTGGCGCCCTATCTACAGGCACAACAGCACTGGTGATCTGTGATTTCCCAGAGACGCAACATCTCATAGCGCTCGGCCGCGGCAGAGCCTCTTGCCTGAAAGGCAAACGTCCGTCTCCTTCTCCCACAAGGAAGGGCCCAGCCCTGAAAGCTCTTGCTGCTCTTCACGGTGCCTTGGCGCCCTATCTACAGGCACAACAGCACTGGGGATCTGTGCTTTCCCAGAGACTCAACATCTCATGGCGCCTCGGCCACGGCAAAGCATCTTGCCGAAAAGGCCAACGTCCGGCTCCTTCTCCCACAAGGAAGGGCCCAGCCCTGAAAGCTCTTGCTGCTCTTCACCCTACCCTTGGCGCCCTATCTACAGCACAACAGCACTGGGGATCTGTGCTTTCCCAGAGACGCAACATCTCATGGCGCTCGGCCGCAGCAGAGCCTCTTGCCGAAAAGGCAAACGTCCGTCTCCTTCTCCCACAAGGAAGTGCCCAGCCCTGAAAGCTCTTGCTGCTCTTCACGGTGCCTTGGCGCCCTATCTACAGGCACAGCAGCACTGGGGATCTGTGCTTTCCCAGAGACGCAACATGTCATGGCGCTCGGCCGCGGCAGAGCCTCTTGCCGAGAAGGCAAACGTCCGTCTCCTTCTCCCACAAGGAAGGGCCCAGCCCTGAAAGCTCTTGCTGCTCTTCACCTACCCTTGGAACCCTATCTACAGGCACAACAGCACTGGGGATCTGTGCTTTCCCAGAGACGCAACATCTCATGGCGCTCGGCCGCGGCAGAGCCTCTTGCCGAAAAGGCAAACGTCCGGCTCCTTCTCCCACAAGGAAGGGCCCAGCCCTGAAAGCTCTTGCTGCTCTTCACCTACCCTTGCAACCCTATCTACAGGCACAACAGCAGTGGGGATCTGTGCTTTCCCAGAGACGCAACATCTCATGGCGCTCGGCAGCGAAATAGCCTCTTGCCGAGAAGGCAAACGTCCGTCTCCTTCTCCCACAAGGAAGGGCCCAGCCCTGAAAGCTCTTGCTGCTCTTCACGGTGCCTTGGCACCCTATCTACAGGCAGAACAGCACTGGGGATCTGTGCTTTCCCAGAGACGCAACGTCTCATAGCGCTCGGCAGCGAAAGAGCCTCTTGACGAAAAGGCAAACGTCTGGCTCCTTCTCCCACAAGGAAGGGCCCAGCCCTGAAAGCTCTTGCTGCTCTTCACCTATCCTTGGAACCCTATCTACAGGCACAACAGCAGTGGGGATCTGTGCTTTCCCAGAGACGCAACATCTCATGGTGCTCGGTCGCGGCAGAACCTCTTGCCGAAAAGGCAAACGTCCGGCTCCTTCTCCCACAAGGAAGGGCCCAGCCCTGAAAGCTCTTGCTGCTCTTCACCTACCCTTGGAACCCTATCTACAGGCACAACAGCACTGGTGATCTGTGATTTCCCAGAGACGCAACATCTCATAGCGCTCGGCCGTGGCAGAGCCTCTTGCCTGAAAGGCAAACGTCCGTCTCCTTCTCCCACAAGGAAGGGCCCAGCCCTGAAAGCTCTTGCTGCTCTTCACGGTGCCTTGGCGCCCTATCTACAGGCACAACAGCACTGGGGATCTGTGCTTTCCCAGAGACTCAACATCTCATGGCGCTCGGCAGCGAAAGAGCCTCTTGCCGAGAAGGCAAACGTCCGGCTCCTTCTCCCACAAGGAAGGGCCCAGCCCTGAAAGCTCTTGCTGCTCTTCACCTACCCTTGGCGCCCTATCTACAGGCACAACAGCAGTGGGGATCTGTGCTTTCCCAGAGACGCAACATCTCATGGCGCTCGGGCGCGGCAGAGCCTCTTGCCGAAAAGGCAAACGTCCGGCTCCTTCTCCCACAAGGAAGGGCCCAGCCCTGAAAGCTCTTGCTGCTCCTCACGGTGCCTTGGCGCCCTATCTACAGGCACAACAGCAGTGGGGATCTGTGCTTTCCCAGAGACTCAACATCTCATGGCGCTCGGCAGCGAAAGAGCCTCTTGCCGAGAAGGCAAACGTCCGGCTCCTTCTCCCACAAGGAAGGGCCCAGCCCTGAAAGCTCTTGCTGCTCTTCACCTACCCTTGGCACCCTATCTACAGGCACAACAGCACTGGGGATCTGTGCTTTCCCAGAGACGCAACATGTCATGGCGCTCGGCCGCGGCAGAGCCTCTTACCGAGAAGGCAAACGTCCGGCTCCTTCTCCCACAAGGAAGGGCCCAGCCCTGAAAGCTCTTGCTGCTCTTCACCTACCCTTGGAACCCTATCTACAGGCACAACAGCAGTGGGGATCTGTGCTTTCCCAGAGACGCAACATCTCATGGCGCTCGGCCGCGGCAGAGCCTCTTGCCGAAAAGGCAAACGTCCGGCTCCTTCTCCCACAAGGAAGGGCCCAGCCCTGAAAGCTCTTGCTGCTCTTCACCTACCCTTGCAACCCTATCTACAGGCACAACAGCAGTGGGGATCTGTGCTTTCCCAGAGACGCAACATCTCATGGCGCTCGGCAGCGAAATAGCCTCTTGCCGAGAAGGCAAACGTCCGTCTCCTTCTCCCACAAGGAAGGGCCCAGCCCTGAAAGCTCTTGCTGCTCTTCACGGTTCCTTGGCACCCTATCTACAGGCAGAACAGCACTGGGGATCTGTGCTTTCCCAGAGACGCAACGTCTCATAGCGCTCGGCAGCGAAAGAGCCTCTTGACGAAAAGGCAAACGTCTGGCTCCTTCTCCCACAAGGAAGGGCCCAGCCCTGAAAGCTCTTGCTGCTCTTCACCTATCCTTGGAACCCTATCTACAGGCACAACAGCACTGGGGATCTGTGCTTTCCCAGAGACGCAACATCTCAT
The DNA here is from genome assembly GCF_026419915.1 of Harpia harpyja. NCBI lineage: Eukaryota > Metazoa > Chordata > Aves > Accipitriformes > Accipitridae > Harpia > Harpia harpyja. The sequence goes on along the minus strand of NW_026293149.1, from coordinate 69,473 downwards.
GGTGCTCGGTCGCGGCAGAACCTCTTGCCGAAAAGGCAAACGTCCGGCTCCTTCTCCCACAAGGAAGGGCCCAGCCCTGAAAGCTCTTGCTGCTCTTCACCTACCCTTGGAACCCTATCTACAGGCACAACAGCACTGGTGATCTGTGATTTCCCAGAGACGCAACATCTCATAGCGCTCGGCCGCGGCAGAGCCTCTTGCCTGAAAGGCAAACGTCCGTCTCCTTCTCCCACAAGGAAGGGCCCAGCCCTGAAAGCTCTTGCTGCTCTTCACGGTGCCTTGGCGCCCTATCTACAGGCACAACAGCACTGGGGATCTGTGCTTTCCCAGAGACTCAACATCTCATGGCGCTCGGCAGCGAAAGAGCCTCTTGCCGAGAAGGCAAACGTCCGGCTCCTTCTCCCACAAGGAAGGGCCCAGCCCTGAAAGCTCTTGCTGCTCTTCACCTACCCTTGGCGCCCTATCTACAGGCACAACAGCAGTGGGGATCTGTGCTTTCCCAGAGACGCAACATCTCATGGCGCTCGGGCGCGGCAGAGCCTCTTGCCGAAAAGGCAAACGTCCGGCTCCTTCTCCCACAAGGAAGGGCCCAGCCCTGAAAGCTCTTGCTGCTCTTCACGGTGCCTTGGTGCCCTATCTACAGGCACAACAGCAGTGGGGATCTGTGCTTTCCCAGAGACTCAACATCTCATGGCGCTCGGCAGCGAAAGAGCCTCTTGCCGAGAAGGCAAACGTCCGGCTCCTTCTCCCACAAGGAAGGGCCCAGCCCTGAAAGCTCTTGCTGCTCTTCACCTACCCTTGGCACCCTATCTACAGGCACAACAGCACTGGGGATCTGTGCTTTCCCAGAGACGCAACATGTCATGGCGCTCGGCCGCGGCAGAGCCTCTTACCGAGAAGGCAAACGTCCGGCTCCTTCTCCCACAAGGAAGGGCCCAGCCCTGAAAGCTCTTGCTGCTCTTCACCTACCCTTGGCGCCCTATCTACAGGCACAACAGCACTGGGGAACTGTGCTTTCCCAGACACTCAAAATGTCATGTCGCTCGGCCCGCGGCAGAGCCTCTTACCGAGAAGGCAAACGTCCGGCTCCTTCTCCCACAAGGAAGGGCCCAGCCCTGAAAGCTCTTGCTGCTCTTCACGGTGCCTTGGCGCCCTATCTACAGGCACAACAGCACTGGGGAACTGTGCTTTCCCAGACACTCAAAATGTCATGTCGCTCGGCCGCGGAAGAGCCTCTTACCGAAAAGTCAAACGTCCGGCTCCTTCTCCCACAAGGAAGGGCCCAGCCCTGAAAGCTCTTGCTGCTCTTCACGGTGCCTTGGCGCCCTATCTACAGGCACAACAGCACTGGGGATCTGTGCTTTCCCAGAGACGCAACATCTCATGGCGCTCGGCCGCGGCAGTGCCTCTTGCCGAAAAGGCAAGCGTCCGGCTCCTTCTCCCACAAGGAAGGGCCCAGCCCTGAAAGCTCTTGCTGCTCTTCACCTACCCTTGGCACCCTATCTACAGGCACAACAGCACTGGGGATCTGTGCTTTCCCAGAGACGCAACATCTCATGGCGCTCGGCCGCAGCAGAGCCTCTTGCCGAAAAGGCAAACGTCCGGCTCCTTCTCCCACAAGGAAGGGCCCAGCCCTGAAAGCTCTTGCTGCTCTTCACCTACCCTTGGCGCCCTATCTACAGGCACAACAGCACTGGTGATCTGTGATTTCCCAGACACGCAACATCTCATAGCGCTCGGCCGCGGCAGAGCCTCTTGCCTGAAAGGCAAACGTCCGTCTCCTTCTCCCACAAGGAAGGGCCCAGCCCTGAAAGCTCTTGCTGCTCTTCACGGTGCCTTGGCGCCCTATCTACAGGCACAACAGCACTGGGGATCTGTGCTTTCCCAGAGACGCAACATCTCATGGCGCTCGGCAGCGAAAGAGCCTCTTGCCGAGAAGGCAAACGTCCGGCTCCTTCTCCCACAAGGAAGGGCCCAGCCCTGAAAGCTCTTGCTGCTCTTCACCTACCCTTGGCGCCCTATCTACAGGCACAACAGCAGTGGGGATCTGTGCTTTCCCAGAGACGCAACATCTCATGGCGCTCGGCCACGGCAGTGCCTCTTGCCGAGAAGGCAAACGTCCGGCTCCTTCTCCCACAAGGAAGGGCCCAGCCCTGAAAGCTCTTGCTGCTCTTCACGGTGCCTTGGCGCCCTATCTACAGGCACAACAGCAGTGGGGATCTGTGCTTTCCCAGAGACGCAACATCTCATGGCGCTCGGGCGCGGCAGAGCCTCTTGCCTGAAAGGCAAACTTCCGTCTCCTTCTCCCACAAGGAAGGGCCCAGCCCTGAAAGCTCTTGCTGCTCTTCACGGTGCCTTGGCGCCCTATCTACAGGCACAACAGCACTGGGGATCTGTGCTTTCCCAGAGACTCAACATCTCATGGCTCTCGGCAGCGAAAGAGCCTCTTGCCGAAAAGGCAAACGTCCGGCTCCTTCTCCCACAAGGAAGGGCCCAGCCCTGAAAGCTCTTGCTGCTCTTCACCTACCCTTGGCGCCCTATCTACAGGCAGAACAGCACTGGGGATCTGTGCTTTCCCAGAGACGCAACATCTCATGGCGCTCGGCCGCAGCAGAGCCTCTTGCCGAAAAGGCAAACGTCCGTCTCCTTCTCCCACAAGGAAGTGCCCAGCCCTGAAAGCTCTTGCTGCTCTTCACGGTGCCTTGGCGCCCTATCTACAGGCACAACAGCAGTGGGGATCTGTGCTTTCCCAGAGACTCAACATCACATGGCGCTCGGCAGCGAAAGAGCCTCTTGCCGAGAAGGCAAACGTCCGTCTCCTTCTCCCACAAGGAAGGGCCCAGCCCTGAAAGCTCTTGCTGCTCTTCACCTACCCTTGGAACCCTATCTACAGGCACAACAGCAGTGGGGATCTGTGCTTTCCCAGAGACGCAAATTCTCATGGCGCTCGGCCGCGGCAGAGCCTCTTGCCGAAAAGGCAAACGTCCGGCTCCTTCTCCCACAAGGAAGGGCCCAGCCCTGAAAGCTCTTGCTGCTCTTCACCTACCCTTGGAACCCTATCTACAGGCACAACAGCAGTGGGGATCTGTGCTTTCCCAGAGACGCAACATCTCATGGCGCTCGGCAGCGAAAGAGCCTCTTGCCGAGAAGGCAAACGTCCGGCTCCTTCTCCCACAAGGAAGGGCCCAGCCCTGAAAGCTCTTGCTGCTCTTCACGGTGCCTTGGCACCCTATCTACAGGCACAACAGCACTGGGGATCTGTGCTTTTCCAGAGACGCAACATCTCATGGCGCTCGGCCGCGGCAGTGCCTCTTGCCGAAAAGGCAAACGTCCGGCTCCTTCTCCCACAAGGAAGGGCCCAGCCCTGAAAGCTCTTGCTGCTCTTCACCTACCCTTGGAACCCTATCTACAGGCACAACAGCAGTGGGGATCTGTGCTTTCCCAGAGACGCAACATCTCATGGCGCTCGGCCGCGGCAGAGCCTCTTGCCGAAAAGGCAAACGTCCGTCTCCTTCTCCCACAAGGAAGGGCCCAGCCCTGAAAGCTCTTGCTGCTCTTCACCTACCCGTGGCACCCTATCTACAGGCACAACAGCACTGGGGATCTGTGCTTTCCCAGAGATGCAACATCTCATATCGCTCGGCAGCGGCAGAGCCTCTTGCCGAGAAGGCAAACGTCCGGCTCCTTCTGCCACAAGGAAGGGCCCAGCCCTGAAAGCTCTTGCTGCTCTTCACGGTGCCTTGGCGCCCTATCTACAGGCACAACAGCAGTGGGGATCTGTGCTTTCCCAGAGACGCAACATCTCATAGCGCTCGGCCGCGGCAGAGCCTCTTGCCGAAAAGGCAAACATCCGTCTCCTTCTCCCACAAGGAAGGGCCCAGCCCTGAAAGCTCTTGCTGCTCTTCACCTATCCTTGGAACCCTATCTACAGGCACAACAGCACTGGGGATCTGTGCTTTCCCAGAGACGCAACATCTCATGGTGCTCGGTCGCGGCAGAGCCTCTTGCCGAAAAGGCAAACGTCCGGCTCCTTCTCCCACAAGGAAGGGCCCAGCCCTGAAAGCTCTTGCTGCTCTTCACCTACCCTTGGAACCCTATCTACAGGCACAACAGCAGTGGGGATCTGTGCTTTCCCAGAGATGCAATATCTCATGGCGATCGGCAGCGGAAGAGCCTCTTGCCGAAAAGGCAAACGTCTGGCTCCTTCTCCCACAAGGAAGGGCCCAGCCCTGAATGCTGCTGCTGCTCTTCACCTACCCTTGGAACCCTATCTACAGGCATAACAGCACTGGGGATCTGTGCTTTCCCAGAGACGAAACATCTCATGGCGCTCGGCAGCGAAAGAGCCTCTTGCCGAGAAGGCAAACGTCCGGCTCCTTCTCCCACAAGGAAGGGCCCAGCCCTGAAAGCTCTTGCTGCTCTTCACCTACCCTTGGCGCCCTAACTACAGGCACAACAGCACTGGTGATCTGTGATTTCCCAGAGACGCAACATCTCATAGCGCTCGGCCGCGGCAGAGCCTCTTGCCTGAAAGGCAAACGTCCGTCTCCTTCTCCCACAAGGAAGGGCCCAGCCCTGAAAGCTCTTGCTGCTCTTCACGGTGCCTTGGCGCCCTATCTACAGGCACAACAGCACTGGGGATCTGTGCTTTCCCAGAGACTCAACATCTCATGGCTCTCGGCAGCGGAAGAGCCTCTTGCCGAGAAGGCAAACGTCCGGCTCCTTCTCCCACAAGGAAGGGCCCAGCCCTGAAAGCTCTTGCTGCTCTTCACGGTGCCTTGGCGCCCTATCTACAGGCACAACAGCAGTGGGGATCTGTGCTTTCCCAGAGACTCAACATCTCATGGCGCTCGGCCACGGCAAAGCCTCTTGCCGAAAAGGCCAACGTCCGGCTCCTTCTCCCACAAGGAAGGGCCCAGCCCTGAAAGCTCTTGCTGCTCTTCACCTACCCTTGGCGCCCTATCTACAGGCACAACAGCAGTGGGGATCTGTGCTTTCCCAGAGACGCAACATCTCATGGCGCTCGGCAGCGAAAGAGCCTCTTGCCGAGAAGGCAAACGTCCGGCTCCTTCTCCCACAAGGAAGGGCCCAGCCCTGAAAGCTCTTGCTGCTCTTCACGGTGCCTTGGCGCCCTATCTACAGGCACAACAGCACTGGGGATCTGTGCTTTCCCAGAGACGCAACATCTCATGGCGCTCGGCCGCGGCAGTGCCTCTTGCCGAGAAGGCAAACGTCCGGCTCCTTCTCCCACAAGGAAGGGCCCAGCCCTGAAAGCTCTTGCTGCTCTTCACCTACCCTTGCAACCCTATCTACAGGCACAACAGCACTGGGGATCTGTGCTTTCCCAGAGACGCAACATCTCATGGCGCTCGGCCGCGGCAGAGCCTCTTGCCGAGAAGGCAAACGTCCGGCTCCTTCTCCCACAAGGAAGGGCCCAGCCCTGAAAGCTCTTGCTGCTCTTCACCTACCCTTGGAACCCTATCTACAGGCACAACAGCACTGGGGATCTGTGCTTTCCCAGAGACGCAACATCTCATGGCGCTCGGGCGCGGCAGAGCCTCTTGCCGAAAAGGCAAACGTCCGGCTCCTTCTCCCACATGGAAGGGCCCAGCCCTGAAAGCTCTTGCTGCTCCTCACGGTGCCTTGGCGCCCTATCTACAGGCACAACAGCAGTGGGGATCTGTGCTTTCCCAGAGACTCAACATCTCATGGCGCTCGGCAGCGAAAGAGCCTCTTGCCGAGAAGGCAAACGTCCGTCTCCTTCTCCCACAAGGAAGGGCCCAGCCCTGAAAGCTCTTGCTGCTCTTCACCTACCCTTGGCGCCCTATCTACAGGCACAACAGCACTGGGGATCTGTGCTTTCCCAGAGACGCAACATGTCATGGCGCTCGGCCGCGGCAGAGCCTCTTACCGAGAAGGCAAACGTCCGGCTCCTTCTCCCACAAGAAAGGGCCCAGCCCTGAAAGCTCTTGCTACTCTTCACCTACCCTTGGCGCCCTATCTACAGGCACAACAGCACTGGGGAACTGTGCTTTCCCAGACACTCAAAATGTCATGTCGCTCGGCCGCGGAAGAGCCTCTTACCGAGAAGGCAAACGTCCGGCTCCTTCTCCCACAAGGAAGGGCCCAGCCCTGAAAGCTCTTGCTGCTCTTCACGGTGCCTTGGCGCCCTATCTACAGGCACAACAACACTGGGGAACTGTGCTTTCCCAGACACTCAAAATGTCATGTCGCTCGGCCGCGGAAGAGCCTCTTACCGAAAAGTCAAACGTCCGTCTCCTTCTCCCACAAGGAAGGGCCCAGCCCTGAAAGCTCTTGCTGCTCTTCACGGTGCCTTGGCGCCCTATCTACAGGCACAACAGCACTGGGGATCTGTGCTTTCCCAGAGACGCAACATCTCATGGCGCTCGGCCGCGGCAGTGCCTCTTGCCGAAAAGGCAAGCGTCCGTCTCCTTCTCCCACAAGGAAGGGCCCAGCCCTGAAAGCTCTTGCTGCTCTTCACCTACCCTTGGCACCCTATCTACAGGCACAACAGCAGTGGGGATCTGTGCTTTCCCAGAGACGCAACATCTCATGGCGCTCGGCCACGGCAGTGCCTCTTGCCGAGAAGGCAAACGTCCGGCTCCTTCTCCCACAAGGAAGGGCCCAGCCCTGAAAGCTCTTGCTGCTCTTCACCTACCCTTGGCGCCCTATCTACAGGCACAACAGCAGTGGGGATCTGTGCTTTCCCAGAGACGCAACATCTCATGGCGCTCGGGCGCAGCAGAGCCTCTTGCCGAAAAGGCAAACGTCCGGCTCCTTCTCCCACAAGGAAGGGCCCAGCCCTGAAAGCTCTTGCTGCTCCTCACGGTGCCTTGGCGCCCTATCTACAGGCACAACAGCAGTGGGGATCTGTGCTTTCCCAGAGACTCAACATCTCATGGCGCTCGGCAGCGAAAGAGCCTCTTACCGAGAAGGCAAACGTCCGGCTCCTTCTCCCACAAGGAAGGGCCCAGCCCTGAAAGCTCTTGCTGCTCTTCACCTACCCTTGGCGCCCTATCTACAGGCACAACAGCACTGGGGATCTGTGCTTTCCCAGAGACGCAACATGTCATGGCGCTCGGCCGCGGCAGAGCCTCTTACCGAGAAGGCAAACGTCCGGCTCCTTCTCCCACAAGGAAGGGCCCAGCCCTGAAAGCTCTTGCTGCTCTTCACGGTGCCTTGGCGCCCTATCTACAGGCACAACAGCACTGGGGAACTGTGCTTTCCCAGACACTCAAAATGTCATGTCGCTCGGCCGCGGAAGAGCCTCTTACCGAAAAGTCAAACGTCCGGCTCCTTCTCCCACAAGGAAGGGCCCAGCCCTGAAAGCTCTTGCTGCTCTTCACGGTGCCTTGGCGCCCTATCTACAGGCACAACAGCACTGGGGATCTGTGCTTTCCCAGAGACGCAACATCTCATGGCGCTCGGCCGCGGCAGTGCCTCTTGCCGAAAAGGCAAGCGTCCGGCTCCTTCTCCCACAAGGAAGGGCCCAGCCCTGAAAGCTCTTGCTGCTCTTCACCTACCCTTGGCACCCTATCTACAGGCACAACAGCACTGGGGATCTGTTCTTTCCCAGAGACGAAACATCTCATGGCGCTCGGCAGCGAAAGAGCCTCTTGCCGAGAAGGCAAACGTCCGGCTCCTTCTCCCACAAGGAAGGGCCCAGCCCTGAAAGCTCTTGCTGCTCTTCACCTACCCTTGGCGCCCTATCTACAGGCACAACAGCACTGGTGATCTGTGATTTCCCAGACACGCAACATCTCATAGCGCTCGGCCGCGGCAGAGCCTCTTGCCTGAAAGGCAAACGTCCGTCTCCTTCTCCCACAAGGAAGGGCCCAGCCCTGAAAGCTCTTGCTGCTCTTCACGGTGCCTTGGCGCCCTATCTACAGGCACAACAGCAGTGGGGATCTGTGCTTTCCCAGAGACTCAACATCTCATGGCGCTCGGCAGCGAAAGAGCCTCTTGCCGAGAAGGCAAACGTCCGTCTCCTTCTCCCACAAGGAAGGGCCCAGCCCTGAAAGCTCTTGCTGCTCTTCACCTACCCTTGGCGCCCTATCTACAGGCACAACAGCACTGGGGATCTGTGCTTTCCCAGAGATGCAACATCTCATGGCGCTCGGCCCGCGGCAGAGCCTCTTACCGAGAAGGCAAACGTCCGGCTCCTTCTCCCACAAGGAAGGGCCCAGCCCTGAAAGCTCTTGCTACTCTTCACCTACCCTTGGCGCCCTATCTACAGGCACAACAGCACTGGGGAACTGTGCTTTCCCAGACACTCAAAATGTCATGTCGCTCGGCCGCGGAAGAGCCTCTTACCGAGAAGGCAAACGTCCGGCTCCTTCTCCCACAAGGAAGGGCCCAGCCCTGAAAGCTCTTGCTGCTCTTCACGGTGCCTTGGCTCCCTATCTACAGGCACAACAGCACTGGGGAACTGTGCTTTCCCAGACACTCAAAATGTCATGTCGCTCGGCCGCGGAAGAGCCTCTTACCGAAAAGTCAAACGTCCGTCTCCTTCTCCCACAAGGAAGGGCCCAGCCCTGAAAGCTCTTGCTGCTCTTCACGGTGCCTTGGCGCCCTATCTACAGGCACAACAGCACTGGGGATCTGTGCTTTCCCAGAGACGCAACATCTCATGGCGCTCGGCCGCGGCAGTGCCTCTTGCCGAAAAGGCAAGCGTCCGTCTCCTTCTCCCACAAGGAAGGGCCCAGCCCTGAAAGCTCTTGCTGCTCTTCACCTACCCTTGGCACCCTATCTACAGGCACAACAGCACTGGGGATCTGTGCTTTCCCAGAGACGCAACATCTCATGGCGCTCGGCCACGGCAGTGCCTCTTGCCGAGAAGGCAAACGTCCGGCTCCTTCTCCCACAAGGAAGGGCCCAGCCCTGAAAGCTCTTGCTGCTCTTCACCTACCCTTGGCGCCCTATCTACAGGCACAACAGCAGTGGGGATCTGTGCTTTCCCAGAGACGCAACATCTCATGGCGCTCGGGCGCAGCAGAGCCTCTTGCCGAAAAGGCAAACGTCCGGCTCCTTCTCCCACAAGGAAGGGCCCAGCCCTGAAAGCTCTTGCTGCTCCTCACGGTGCCTTGGCGCCCTATCTACAGGCACAACAGCAGTGGGGATCTGTGCTTTCCCAGAGACTCAACATCTCATGGCGCTCGGCAGCAAAAGAGCCTCTTGCCGAGAAGGCAAACGTCCGGCTCCTTCTCCCACAAGCAAGGGCCCAGCCCTGAAAGCTCTTGCTGCTCTTCACCTACCCTTGGCGCCCTATCTACAGGCACAACAGCACTGGGGATCTGTGCTTTCCCAGAGACGCAACATGTCATGGCGCTCGGCCGCGGCAGAGCCTCTTACCGAGAAGGCAAACGTCCGGCTCCTTCTCCCACAAGGAAGGGCCCAGCCCTGAAAGCTCTTGCTGCTCTTCACCTACCCTTGGCGCCCTATCTACAGGCACAACAGCACTGGGGAACTGTGCTTTCCCAGACACTCAAAATGTCATGTCGCTCGGCCGCGGCAGAGCCTCTTACCGAGAAGGCAAACGTCCGGCTCCTTCTCCCACAAGGAAGGGCCCAGCCCTGAAAGCTCTTGCTGCTCTTCACGGTGCCTTGGCACCCTATCTACAGGCACAACAGCACTGGGGAACTGTGCTTTCCCAGACACTCAAAATGTCATGTCGCTCGGCCGCGGAAGAGCCTCTTACCGAAAAGGTCAAACGTCCGGCTTCTTCTCCCACAAGGAAGGGCCCCAGCCCTGAAAGCTCTTGCTGCTCTTCACGGTGCCTTGGCGCCCTATCTACAGGCACAACAGCACTGGGGATCTGTGCTTTCCCAGAGACGCAACATCTCATGGCGCTCGGCCGCGGCAGTGCCTCTTGCCGAAAAGGCAAGCGTCCGGCTCCTTCTCCCACAAGGAAGGGCCCAGCCCTGAAAGCTCTTGCTGCTCTTCACCTACCCTTGGCACCCTATCTACAGGCACAACAGCACTGGGGATCTGTTCTTTTCCAGAGACGAAACATCTCATGGCGCTCGGCAGCGAAAGAGCCTCTTGCCGAGAAGGCAAACGTCCGGCTCCTTCTCCCACAAGGAAGGGCCCAGCCCTGAAAGCTCTTGCTGCTCTTCACCTACCCTTGGCGCCCTATCTACAGGCACAACAGCACTGGTGATCTGTGATTTCCCAGACACGCAACATCTCATAGCGCTCGGCCGCGGCAGAGCCTCTTGCCTGAAAGGCAAACGTCCGTCTCCTTCTCCCACAAGGAAGGGCCCAGCCCTGAAAGCTCTTGCTGCTCTTCACGGTGCCTTGGCGCCCTATCTACAGGCACAACAGCACTGGGGATCTGTGCTTTCCCAGAGACGCAACATCTCATGGCGCTCGGCAGCGAAAGAGCCTCTTGCCGAGAAGGCAAACGTCCGGCTCCTTCTCCCACAAGGAAGGGCCCAGCCCTGAAAGCTCTTGCTGCTCTTCACCTACCCTTGGCGCCCTATCTACAGGCACAACAGCACTGGGGATCTGTGCTTTCCCAGAGACGCAACATGTCATGGCGCTCGGCCGCGGCAGTGCCTCTTACCGAGAAGGCAAACGTCCGGCTCCTTCTCCCACAAGGAAGGGCCCAGCCCTGAAAGCTCTTGCTGCTCTTCACCTACCCTTGGCGCCCTATCTACAGGCACAACAGCACTGGGGAACTGTGCTTTCCCAGACACTCAAAATGTCATGTCGCTCGGCCGCGGCAGAGCCTCTTACCGAGAAGGCAAACGTCCGGCTCCTTCTCCCACAAGGAAGGGCCCAGCCCTGAAAGCTCTTGCTGCTCTTCACGGTGCCTTGGCGCCCTATCTACAGGCACAACAGCACTGGGGAACTGTGCTTTCCCAGACACTCAAAATGTCATGTCGCTCGGCCGCGGAAGAGCCTCTTACCGAAAAGTCAAACGTCCGGCTCCTTCTCCCACAAGGAAGGGCCCAGCCCTGAAAGCTCTTGCTGCTCTTCACGGTGCCTTGGCGCCCTATCTACAGGCACAACAGCACTGGGGATCTGTGCTTTCCCAGAGACGCAACATCTCATGGCGCTCGGCCGCGGCAGTGCCTCTTGCCGAAAAGGCAAGCGTCCGGCTCCTTCTCCCACAAGGAAGGGCCCAGCCCTGAAAGCTCTTGCTGCTCTTCACCTACCCTTGGCACCCTATCTACAGGCACAACAGCACTGGGGATCTGTTCTTTCCCAGAGACGAAACATCTCATGGCGCTCGGCAGCGAAAGAGCCTCTTGCCGAGAAGGCAAACGTCCATCTCCTTCTCCCACAAGGAAGGGCCCAGCCCTGAAAGCTCTTGCTGCTCTTCACCTACCCTTGGAACCCTATCTACAGGCACAACAGCAGTGGGGATCTGTGCTTTCCCAGAGACGCAACATCTCATGGCGCTCGGCCGCGGCAGAGCCTCTTGCCGAAAAGGCAAACGTCCGGCTCCTTCTCCCACAAGGAAGGGCCCAGCCCTGAAAGCTCTTGCTGCTCTTCACCTACCCTTGGAACCCTATCTACAGGCACAACAGCAGTGGGGATCTGTGCTTTCCCAGAGACGCAACATCTCATGGCGCTCGGCAGCGAAAGAGCCTCTTGCCGAGAAGGCAAACGTCCGGCTCCTTCTCCCACAAGGAAGGGCCCAGCCCTGAAAGCTCTTGCTGCTCTTCACGGTGCCTTGGCACCCTATCTACAGGCAGAACAGCACTGGGGATCTGTGCTTTCCCAGAGACGCAACGTCTCATGGCGCTCGGCAGCGGAAGAGCCTCTTGACGAAAAGGCAAACGTCTGGCTCCTTCTCCCACAAGGAAGGGCCCAGCCCTGAATGCTGCTGCTGCTCTTCAACTACCCTTGGAACCCTATCTACAGGCACAACAGCACTGGGGATCTGTGCTTTTCCAGAGACGCAACATCTCATGGCGCTCGGCCGCGGCAGTGCCTCTTGCCGAAAAGGCAAACGTCCGGCTCCTTCTCCCACAAGGAAGGACCCAGCCCTGAAAGCTCTTGCTGCTCTTCACGGTGCCTTGGCGCCCTATCTACAGGCACAACAGCACTGGGGATCTGTGCTTTTCCAGAGACTCAATATCTCATGGCGCTCGGACACGGCAGTGCCTCTTGCCGAAAAGGCAAACGTCCATCTCCTTCTCCCACAAGGAAGGGCCCAGCCCTGAAAGCTCTTGCTGCTCTTCACCTACCCTTGGAACCCTATCTACAGGCACAACAGCAGTGGGGATCTGTGCTTTCCCAGAGACGCAACATCTCATGGCGCTCGGTCGCGGCAGAGCCTCTTGCCGAAAAGGCAAACGTCCGGCTCCTTCTCCCACAAGGAAGGGCCCAGCCCTGAAAGCTCTTGCTGCTCTTCACCTACCCTTGGCGCCCTATCTACAGGCACAACAGCAGTGGGGATCTGTGCTTTCCCAGAGACTCAACATCTCATGGCGCTCGGCAGCGAAAGAGCCTCTTGCCGAGAAGGCAAACGTCTGGCTCCTTCTCCCACAAGGAAGGGCCCAGCCCTGAAAGCTCTTGCTGCTCTTCACCTACCCTTGGCACCCTATCTACAGGCACAACAGCACTGGGGATCTGTGCTTTCCCAGAGACGCAACATCTCATAGCGCTCGGCAGCGGCAGAGCCTCTTGCCGAGAAGGCAAACGTCCGGCTCCTTCTGCCACAAGGAAGGGCCCAGCCCTGAAAGCTCTTGCTGCTCTTCACGGTGCCTTGGCGCCTTATATACAGGCACAACAGCACTGGGGATCTGTGCTTTCCCAGAGACGCAACATCTCATGGCGCTCAGCCGCGGCAGTGCCTCTTGCCGAAAAGGCAAACGTCCGGCTCCTTCTCCCACAAGGAAGGGCCCAGCCCTGAAAGCTCTTGCTGCTCTTCACGGTGCCTTGGCGCCCTATCTACAGGCACAACAGCAGTGGGGATCTGTGCTTTCCCAGAGACGCAACATCTCATAGCGCTCGGCCGCGGCAGAGCCTCTTGCCGAAAAGGCAAACATCCGTCTCCTTCTCCCACAAGGAAGGGCCCAGCCCTGAAAGCTCTTGCTGCTCTTCACGGTGCCTTGGCGCCCTATCTACAGGCACAACAGCACTGGGGATCTGTGCTTTCCCAGAGACGCAACATCTCATGGTGCTCGGTCGCGGCAGAACCTCTTGCCGAAAAGGCAAACGTCCGGCTCCTTCTCCCACAAGGAAGGGCCCAGCCCTGAAAGCTCTTGCTGCTCTTCACCTACCCTTGGAACCCTATCTACAGGCACAACAGCAGTGGTTATCTGTGCTTTCCCAGAGATGTAATATCTCATGGCGTTCGGCAGCGGAAGAGCCTCTTGCCGAAAAGGCAAACGTCTGGCTCCTTCTCCCACAAGGAAGGGCCCAGCCCTGAATGCTGCTGCTGCTCTTCACCTACCCTTGGAACCCTATCTACAGGCACAACAGCACTGGGGATCTGTGCTTTCCCAGAGACGAAACATCTCATGGCGCTCGGCAGCGAAAGAGCCTCTTGCCGAGAAGGCAAACGTCCGGCTCCTTCTCCCACAAGGAAGGGCCCAGCCCTGAAAGCTCTTGCTGCTCTTCACCTACCCTTGGCGCCCTATCTACAGGCACAACAGCACTGGTGATCTGTGATTTCCCAGAGACGCAACATCTCATAGCGCTCGGCCGCGGCAGAGCCTCTTGCCTGAAAGGCAAACGTCCGTCTCCTTCTCCCACAAGGAAGGGCCCAGCCCTGAAAGCTCTTGCTGCTCTTCACGGTGCCTTGGCGCCCTATCTACAGGCACAACAGCACTGGGGATCTGTGCTTTCCCAGAGACTCAACATCTCATGGCTCTCGGCAGCGAAAGAGCCTCTTGCCGAGAAGGCAAACGTCCGGCTCCTTCTCCCACAAGGAAGGGCCCAGCCCTGAAAGCTCTTGCTGCTCTTCACGGTGCCTTGGCACCCTATCTACAGGCACAACAGCAGTGGGGATCTGTGCTTTCCCAGAGACTCAACATCTCATGGCGCTCGGCCACGGCAAAGCCTCTTGCCGAAAAGGCAAACGTCCGGCTCCTTCTCCCACAAGGAAGGGCCCAGCCCTGAAAGCTCTTGCTGCTCTTCACCTACCCTTGGCGCCCTATCTACAGGCACAACAGCACTGGGGATCTGTGCTTTCCCAGAGAAGCAATATCTCATGGCACTCGGCCGCGGCAGAGCCTCTTGCCGAAAAGGCAAACGTCCGTCTCCTTCTCCCACAAGGAAGGGCCCAGCCCTGAAAGCTCTTGCTGCTCTTCACCTACCCTTGGAACCCTATCTACAGGCACAACAGCAGTGGGGATCTGTGCTTTCCCAGAGACGCAACATCTCATGGCGCTCGGCCGCGGCAGAGCCTCTTGCCGAAAAGGCAAACGTCCGCTCCTTCTCCCACAAGGAAGGGCCCAGCCCTGAAAGCTCTTGCTGCTCTTCACCTACCCTTGGCGCCCTATCTACAGGCACAACAGCAGTGGGGATCTGTGCTTTCCCAGAGACTCAACATCTCATGGCGCTCGGCAGCGAAAGAGCCTCTTGCCGAGAAGGCAAACGTCCGGCTCCTTCTCCCACAAGGAAGGGCCCAGCCCTGAAAGCTCTTGCTGCTCTTCACGGTGCCTTGGCGCCCTATCTACAGGCACAACAGCAGTGGGGATCTGTGCTTTCCCAGAGACGCAATATCTCATGGCACTCGGCCGCGGCAGAGCCTCTTGCCGAAAAGGCAAACATCCGTCTCCTTCTCCCACAAGGAAGGGCCCAGCCCTGAAAGCTCTTGCTGCTCTTCACCTATCCTTGGAACCCTATCTACAGGCACAACAGCACTGGGGATCTGTGCTTTCCCAGAGACGCAACATCTCATGGTGCTCGGTCGCGGCAGAACCTCTTGCCGAAAAGGCAAACGTCCGGCTCCTTCTCCCACAAGGAAGGGCCCAGCCCTGAAAGCTCTTGCTGCTCTTCACCTACCCTTGGAACCCTATCTACAGGCACAACAGCAGTGGGGATCTGTGCTTTCCCAGAGATGCAATATCTCATGGCGATCGGCAGCGGAAGAGCCTCTTGCCGAAAAGGCAAACGTCTGGCTCCTTCTCCCACAAGGAAGGGCCCAGCCCTGAATGCTGCTGCTGCTCTTCACCTACCCTTGGAACCCTATCTACAGGCACAACAGAACTGGGTATCTGTGCTTTCCCAGAGACGTAACATCTCATGGCGCTCGTCCGCGGCAGAGCCTCTTGCCGAAAAGTCAAACGTCCGGCTCATTCTCCCACAAGGAAGGGCCCAGCCCTGAAAGCTCTTGCTGCTCTTCACGGTGCCTTGGCGCCCTATCTACAGGCACAACAGCACTGGGGATCTGTGCTTTCCCAGAGACTCAACATCTCATGGCGCTCGGCCGCGGCAGTGCCTCTTGCCGAAAAGGCAAGCGTCCGTCTCCTTCTCCCACAAGGAAGGGCCCAGCCCTGAAAGCTCTTGCTGCTCTTCACCTACCCTTGGCACCCTATCTACAGGCACAACAGCACTGGGGATCTGTTCTTTCCCAGAGACGAAACATCTCATGGCGCTCGGCAGCGAAAGAGCCTCTTGCCGAGAAGGCAAACGTCCGGCTCCTTCTCCCACAAGGAAGGGCCCAGCCCTGAAAGCTCTTGCTGCTCTTCACCTACCCTTGGCGCCCTATCTACAGGCACAACAGCACTGGTGATCTGTGATTTCCCAGAGACGCAACATCTCATAGCGCTCGGCCGCGGCAGAGCCTCTTGCCTGAAAGGCAAACGTCCGGCTCCTTCTCCCACAAGGAAGGGCCCAGCCCTGAAAGCTCTTGCTGCTCTTCACCTACCCTTGGAACCCTATCTACAGGCACAACAGCAGTGGGGATCTGTGCTTTCCCAGAGATGCAATATCTCATGGCGTTCGGCAGCGGAAGAGCCTCTTGCCGAAAAGGCAAACGTCTGGCTCCTTCTCCCACAAGGAAGGGCCCAGCCCTGAATGCTGCTGCTGCTCTTCACCTACCCTTGGAACCCTATCTACAGGCATAACAGCACTGGGGATCTGTGCTTTCCCAGAGACGAAACATCTCATGGCGCTCGGCAGCGAAAGAGCCTCTTGCCGAGAAGGCAAACGTCCGGCACCTTCTCCCACAAGGAAGGGCCCAGCCCTGAAAGCTCTTGCTGCTCTTCACGGTGCCTTGGCGCCCTATCTACAGGCACAACAGCACTGGTGATCTGTGATTTCCCAGAGACGCAACATCTCATAGCGCTCGGCCGCGGCAGAGCCTCTTGCCTGAAAGGCAAACGTCCGTCTCCTTCTCCCACAAGGAAGGGCCCAGCCCTGAAAGCTCTTGCTGCTCTTCACGGTGCCTTGGCGCCCTATCTACAGGCACAACAGCAGTGGGGATCTGTGCTTTCCCAGAGACGCAACATCTCATAGCGCTCGGCCGCGGCAGAGCCTCTTGCCGAAAAGGCAAACATCCGTCTCCTTCTCCCACAAGGAAGGGCCCAGCCCTGAAAGCTCTTGCTGCTCTTCACCTATCCTTGGAACCCTATCTACAGGCACAACAGCACTGGGGATCTGTGCTTTCCCAGAGACGCAACATCTCATGGTGCTCGGTCGCGGCAGAACCTCTTGCCGAAAAGGCAAACGTCCGGCTCCTTCTCCCACAAGGAAGGGCCCAGCCCTGAAAGCTCTTGCTGCTCTTCACCTACCCTTGGAACCCTATCTACAGGCACAACAGCAGTGGGGATCTGTGCTTTCCCAGAGATGCAATATCTCATGGCGATCGGCAGCGGAAGAGCCTCTTGCCGAAAAGGCAAACGTCTGGCTCCTTCTCCCACAAGGAAGGGCCCAGCCCTGAATGCTGCTGCTGCTCTTCACCTACCCTTGGAACCCTATCTACAGGCACAACAGAACTGGGTATCTGTGCTTTCCCAGAGACGTAACATCTCATGGCGCTCGTCCGCGGCAGAGCCTCTTGCCGAAAAGTCAAACGTCCGGCTCATTCTCCCACAAGGAAGGGCCCAGCCCTGAAAGCTCTTGCTGCTCTTCACGGTGCCTTGGCGCCCTATCTACAGGCACAACAGCACTGGGGATCTGTGCTTTCCCAGAGACTCAACATCTCATGGCGCTCGGCCGCGGCAGTGCCTCTTGCCGAAAAGGCAAACGTCCGTCTCCTTCTCCCACAAGGAAGGGCCCAGCCCTGAAAGCTCTTGCTGCTCTTCACCTACCCTTGGCACCCTATCTACAGGCACAACAGCACTGGGGATCTGTTCTTTCCCAGAGACGAAACATCTCATGGCGCTCGGCAGCGAAAGAGCCTCTTGCCGAGAAGGCAAACGTCCGGCTCCTTCTCCCACAAGGAAGGGCCCAGCCCTGAAAGCTCTTGCTGCTCTTCACCTACCCTTGGCGCCCTATCTACAGGCACAACAGCACTGGTGATCTGTGATTTCCCAGAGACGCAACATCTCATAGCGCTCGGCCGCGGCAGAGCCTCTTGCCTGAAAGGCAAACGTCCGTCTCCTTTTCCCACAAGGAAGGGCCCAGCCCTGAAAGCTCTTGCTGCTCTTCACGGTGCCTTGGCGCCCTATCTACAGGCACAACAGCAGTGGGGATCTGTGCTTTCCCAGAGACTCAACATCTCATGGCTCTCGGCAGCGAAAGAGCCTCTTGCCGAGAAGGCAAACGTCCGGCTCCTTCTCCCACAAGGAAGGGCCCAGCCGTGAAAGTTCTTGCTGCTCTTCACGGTGCCTTGGCGCCCTATCTACAGGCACAACAGCAGTGGGGATCTGTGCTTTCCCAGAGACTCAACATCTCATGGCGCTCGGCAGCGGAAGAGCCTCTTGACGAAAAGGCAAACGTCTGGCTCCTTCTCCCACAAGGAAGGGCCCAGCCCTGAATGCTGCTGCTGCTCTTCAACTAACCTTGGCGCCCTATCTACAGGCACAACAGCAGTGGGGATCTGTGCTTTTCCAGAGACGCAACATCTCATGGCGCTCGGCCGCGGCAGTGCCTCTTGCCGAAAAGGCAAACGTCCGGCTCCTTCTCCCACAAGGAAGGACCCAGCCCTGAAAGCTCTTGCTGCTCTTCACGGTGCCTTGGCGCCCTATCTACGGGCACAACAGCACTGGGGATCTGTGCTTTTCCAGAGACTCAATATCTCATGGCGCTCGGCCACGGCAGTGCCTCTTGCCGAAAAGGCAAACGTCCATCTCCTTCTCCCACAAGGAAGGGCCCAGCCCTGAAAGCTCTTGCTGCTCTTCACCTACCCTTTGAACCCTATCTACAGGCACAACAGCAGTGGGGATCTGTGCTTTCCCAGAGACGCAACATCTCATGGCGCTCGGCCGCGAAAGAGCCTCTTGCCGAAAAGGCAAACGTCCGGCTCCTTCTCCCACAAGGAAGGGCCCAGCCCTGAAAGCTCTTGCTGCTCTTCACCTACCCTTGGCGCCCTATCTACAGGCACAACAGCAGTGGGGATCTGTGCTTTCCCAGAGACTCAACATCTCATGGCGCTCGGCAGCGAAAGAGCCTCTTGCCGAGAAGGCAAACGTCCGGCTCCTTCTCCCACAAGGAAGGGCCCAGCCCTGAAAGCTCTTGCTGCTCTTCACGGTGCCTTGGCGCCCTATCTACAGGCACAACAGCAGTGGGGATCTGTGCTTTCCCAGAGACGCAACATCTCATAGCGCTCGGCCGCGGCAGAGCCTCTTGCCGAAAAGGCAAACATCCGTCTCCTTCTCCCACAAGGAAGGGCCCAGCCCTGAAAGCTCTTGCTGCTCTTCACCTATCCTTGGAACCCTATCTACAGGCACAACAGCACTGGGGATCTGTGCTTTCCCAGAGACGCAACATCTCATGGTGCTCGGTCGCGGCAGAACCTCTTGCCGAAAAGTCAAACGTCCGGCTCCTTCTGCCACAAGGAAGGGCCCAGCCCTGAAAGCTCTTGCTGCTCTTCACCTACCCTTGGAACCCTATCTACAGGCACAACAGCAGTGGGGATCTGTGCTTTCCCAGAGATGCAATATCTCATGGCGATCGGCAGCGGAAGAGCCTCTTGCCGAAAAGGCAAACGTCTGGCTCCTTCTCCCACAAGGAAGGGCCCAGCCCTGAAAGCTCTTGCTGCTCTTCACCTACCCTTGGCGCCCTATCTACAGGCACAACAGCACTGGGTATCTGTGCTTTCCCAGAGACGTAACATCTCATGGCGCTCGGCAGCGAAAGAGCCTCTTGCCGAAAAGTCAAACGTCCGGCTCATTCTCCCACAAGGAAGGGCCCAGCCCTGAAAGCTCTTGCTGCTCTTCACGGTGCCTTGGCGCCCTATCTACAGGCACAACAGCAGTGGGGATCTGTGCTTTCCCAGAGATGCAATATCTCATGGCGTTCGGCAGCGGAAGAGCCTCTTGCCGAAAAGGCAAACGTCTGGCTCCTTCTCCCACAAGGAAGGGCCCAGCCCTGAATGCTGCTGCTGCTCTTCACCTACCCTTGGAACCCTATCTACAGGCATAACAGCACTGGGGATCTGTGCTTTCCCAGAGACGAAACATCTCATGGCGCTCGGCAGCGAAAGAGCCTCTTGCCGAGAAGGCAAACGTCCGGCTCCTTCTCCCACAAGGAAGGGCCCAGCCCTGAAAGCTCTTGCTGCTCTTCACGGTGCCTTGGCGCCCTATCTACAGGCACAACAGCACTGGTGATCTGTGATTTCCCAGAGACGCAACATCTCATAGCGCTCGGCCGCGGCAGAGCCTCTTGCCTGAAAGGTAAACGTCCGTCTCCTTCTCCCACAAGGAAGGGCCCAGCCCTGAAAGCTCTTGCTGCTCTTCACGGTGCCTTGGCGCCCTATCTACAGGCACAACAGCAGTGGGGATCTGTGCTTTCCCAGAGACGCAACATCTCATAGCGCTCGGCCGCGGCAGAGCCTCTTGCCGAAAAGGCAAACATCCGTCTCCTTCTCCCACAAGGAAGGGCCCAGCCCTGAAAGCTCTTGCTGCTCTTCACCTATCCTTGGAACCCTATCTACAGGCACAACAGCACTGGGGATCTGTGCTTTCCCAGAGACGCAACATCTCATGGTGCTCGGTCGCGGCAGAACCTCTTGCCGAAAAGGCAAACGTCCGGCTCCTTCTCCCACAAGGAAGGGCCCAGCCCTGAAAGCTCTTGCTGCTCTTCACCTACCCTTGGAACCCTATCTACAGGCACAACAGCAGTGGGGATCTGTGCTTTCCCAGAGATGCAATATCTCATGGCGATCGGCAGCGGAAGAGCCTCTTGCCGAAAAGGCAAACGTCTGGCTCCTTCTCCCACAAGGAAGGGCCCAGCCCTGAATGCTGCTGCTGCTCTTCACCTACCCTTGGAACCCTATCTACAGGCACAACAGAACTGGGTATCTGTGCTTTCCCAGAGACGTAACATCTCATGGCGCTCGTCCGCGGCAGAGCCTCTTGCCGAAAAGTCAAACGTCCGGCTCATTCTCCCACAAGGAAGGGCCCAGCCCTGAAAGCTCTTGCTGCTCTTCACGGTGCCTTGGCGCCCTATCTACAGGCACAACAGCACTGGGGATCTGTGCTTTCCCAGAGACTCAACATCTCATGGCGCTCGGCCGCGGCAGTGCCTCTTGCCGAAAAGGCAAACGTCCGTCTCCTTCTCCCACAAGGAAGGGCCCAGCCCTGAAAGCTCTTGCTGCTCTTCACCTACCCTTGGCACCCTATCTACAGGCACAACAGCACTGGGGATCTGTTCTTTCCCAGAGACGAAACATCTCATGGCGCTCGGCAGCGAAAGAGCCTCTTGCCGAGAAGGCAAACGTCCGGCTCCTTCTCCCACAAGGAAGGGCCCAGCCCTGAAAGCTCTTGCTGCTCTTCACCTACCCTTGGCGCCCTATCTACAGGCACAACAGCACTGGTGATCTGTGATTTCCCAGAGACGCAACATCTCATAGCGCTCGGCCGCGGCAGAGCCTCTTGCCTGAAAGGCAAACGTCCGTCTCCTTTTCCCACAAGGAAGGGCCCAGCCCTGAAAGCTCTTGCTGCTCTTCACGGTGCCTTGGCGCCCTATCTACAGGCACAACAGCAGTGGGGATCTGTGCTTTCCCAGAGACTCAACATCTCATGGCTCTCGGCAGCGAAAGAGCCTCTTGCCGAGAAGGCAAACGTCCGGCTCCTTCTCCCACAAGGAAGGGCCCAGCCGTGAAAGTTCTTGCTGCTCTTCACGGTGCCTTGGCGCCCTATCTACAGGCACAACAGCAGTGGGGATCTGTGCTTTCCCAGAGACTCAACATCTCATGGCGCTCGGCAGCGGAAGAGCCTCTTGACGAAAAGGCAAACGTCTGGCTCCTTCTCCCACAAGGAAGGGCCCAGCCCTGAATGCTGCTGCTGCTCTTCAACTAACCTTGGCGCCCTATCTACAGGCACAACAGCAGTGGGGATCTGTGCTTTTCCAGAGACGCAACATCTCATGGCGCTCGGCCGCGGCAGTGCCTCTTGCCGAAAAGGCAAACGTCCGGCTCCTTCTCCCACAAGGAAGGACCCAGCCCTGAAAGCTCTTGCTGCTCTTCACGGTGCCTTGGCGCCCTATCTACGGGCACAACAGCACTGGGGATCTGTGCTTTTCCAGAGACTCAATATCTCATGGCGCTCGGCCACGGCAGTGCCTCTTGCCGAAAAGGCAAACGTCCATCTCCTTCTCCCACAAGGAAGGGCCCAGCCCTGAAAGCTCTTGCTGCTCTTCACCTACCCTTTGAACCCTATCTACAGGCACAACAGCAGTGGGGATCTGTGCTTTCCCAGAGACGCAACATCTCATGGCGCTCGGCCGCGGCCGAGCCTCTTGCCGAAAAGGCAAACGTCCGGCTCCTTCTCCCACAAGGAAGGGCCCAGCCCTGAAAGCTCTTGCTGCTCTTCACCTACCCTTGGCGCCCTATCTACAGGCACAACAGCAGTGGGGATCTGTGCTTTCCCAGAGACTCAACATCTCATGGCGCTCGGCAGCGAAAGAGCCTCTTGCCGAGAAGGCAAACGTCCGGCTCCTTCTCCCACAAGGAAGGGCCCAGCCCTGAAAGCTCTTGCTGCTCTTCACGGTGCCTTGGCGCCCTATCTACAGGCACAACAGCAGTGGGGATCTGTGCTTTCCCAGAGACGCAACATCTCATAGCGCTCGGCCGCGGCAGAGCCTCTTGCCGAAAAGGCAAACATCCGTCTCCTTCTCCCACAAGGAAGGGCCCAGCCCTGAAAGCTCTTGCTGCTCTTCACCTATCCTTGGAACCCTATCTACAGGCACAACAGCACTGGGGATCTGTGCTTTCCCAGAGACGCAACATCTCATGGTGCTCGGTCGCGGCAGAACCTCTTGCCGAAAAGGCAAACGTCCGGCTCCTTCTGCCACAAGGAAGGGCCCAGCCCTGAAAGCTCTTGCTGCTCTTCACCTACCCTTGGAACCCTATCTACAGGCACAACAGCAGTGGGGATCTGTGCTTTCCCAGAGATGCAATATCTCATGGCGATCGGCAGCGGAAGAGCCTCTTGCCGAAAAGGCAAACGTCTGGCTCCTTCTCCCACAAGGAAGGGCCCAGCCCTGAATGCTGCTGCTGCTCTTCACCTACCCTTGGAACCCTATCTACAGGCACAACAGCACTGGGTATCTGTGCTTTCCCAGAGACGTAACATCTCATGGCGCTCGGCAGCGAAAGAGCCTCTTGCCGAAAAGTCAAACGTCCGGCTCATTCTCCCACAAGGAAGGGCCCAGCCCTGAAAGCTCTTGCTGCTCTTCACGGTGCCTTGGCGCCCTATCTACAGGCACAACAGCACTGGGGACCTGTGCTTTCCCAGAGAGTCAACATCTCATGGCGCTCGGCAGCGGCAGTGCCTCTTGCCGAAAAGGCAAGCGTCCGTCTCCTTCTCCCACAAGGAAGGGCCCAGCCCTGAAAGCTCTTGCTGCTCTTCACCTACCCTTGGCACCCTATCTACAGGCACAACAGCACTGGGGATCTGTTCTTTCCCAGAGACGAAACATCTCATGGCGCTCGGCAGCGAAAGAGCCTCTTGCCGAGAAGGCAAACGTCCGGCTCCTTCTCCCACAAGGAAGGGCCCAGCCCTGAAAGCTCTTGCTGCTCTTCACCTACCCTTGGCGCCCTATCTACAGGCACAACAGCACTGGTGATCTGTGATTTCCCAGAGACGCAACATCTCATAGCGCTCGGCCGCGGCAGAGCCTCTTGCCTGAAAGGCAAACGTCCGTCTCCTTTTCCCACAAGGAAGGGCCCAGCCCTGAAAGCTCTTGCTGCTCTTCACGGTGCCTTGGCGCCCTATCTACAGGCACAACAGCACTGGGGATCTGTGCTTTCCCAGAGACTCAACATCTCATGGCTCTCGGCAGCGAAAGAGCCTCTTGCCGAGAAGGCAAACGTCCGGCTCCTTCTCCCACAAGGAAGGGCCCAGCCCTGAAAGCTCTTGCTGCTCTTCACGGTGCCTTGGCGCCCTATCTACAGGCACAACAGCAGTGGGGATCTGTGCTTTCCCAGAGACTCAACATCTCATGGCGCTCGGCCGCGGCAGTGCCTCTTGCCGAAAAGGCAAACGTCCGGCTCCTTCTCCCACAAGGAAGGGCCCAGCCCTGAAAGCTCTTGCTGCTCTTCACGGTGCCTTGGCGCCCTATCTACAGGCACAACAGCACTGGGGATCTGTGCTTTCCCAGAGACGCAACATCTCATGGCGCTCGGCCGCGGCAGTGCCTCTTGCCGAAATGGCAAACGTCCGTCTCCTTCTGCCACAAGGAAGGGCCCAGCCCTGAAAGCTATTGCTGCTCTTCACGGTGCCTTGGCGCCCTATCTACAGGCACAACAGCACTGGGGATCTGTGCTTTCCCAGAGATGCAACATCTCATGGCGCTCGGCAGCGAAAGAGCCTCTTGCCGAGAAGGCAAACGTCCGGCTCCTTCTCCCACAAGGAAGGGCCCATCCCTGAAAGCTCTTGCTGCTCTTCACGGTGCCTTGGAACGCTATCTACAGGCACAACAGCAGTGGGGATCTGTGCTTTCCCAGAGACGCAACATCTCATGGCACTCGGCCGCGGCAGTGCCTCTTGCCGAGAAGGCAAACGTCCGGCTCCTTCTCCCACAAGGAAGGGCCCAGCCCTGAAAGCTCTTGCTGCTCTTCACGGTGCCTTGGCGCCCTATCTACAGGCACAACAGCACTGGGGATCTGTGCTTTCCCAGAGACGCAACATCTCATGGCGCTCGGGCGCGGCAGAACCTCTTGCCGAAAAGGCAAACGTCAGGCTCCTTCTCCCACAAGGAAGGGCCCAGCCCTGAAAGCTCTTGCTGCTCTTCACCTACCCTTGGAACCCTATCTACAGGCACAACAGCACTGGGGATCTGTGCTTTCCCAGAGACGCAACATCTCATGGCACTCGGCCGCGGCAGAGCCTCTTGCCGAAAAGGCAAACGTCCGTCTCCTTCTCCCACAAGGAAGGGCCCAGCCCTGAAAGCTCTTGCTGCTCTTCACGGTGCCTTGGCGCCCTATCTACAGGCACAACAGCACTGGGGATCTGTGCTTTCTCAGAGACTCAACATCTCATGGCGCTCGGCAGCGAAAGAGCCTCTTGCCGAGAAGGCAAACGTCCGGCTCCTTCTCCCACAAGGAAGGGCCCAGCCCTGAAAGCTCTTGCTGCTCTTCACGGTGCCTTGGCGCCCTATCTACAGGCACAACAGCACTGGGGATCTGTGCTTTCCCAGAGACGCAACGTCTCATGGCGCTCGGCAGCGGAAGAGCCTCTTGACGAAAAGGCAAACGTCTGGCTCCTTCTCCCACAAGGAAGGGCTCAGCCCTGAATGCTGCTGCTGCTCTTCAACTACCCTTGGAACCCTATCTACAGGCACAACAGCACTGGGGATCTGTGCTTTTCCAGAGACGCAACATCTCATGGCGCTCGGCCGCGGCAGTGCCTCTTGCCGAAAAGGCAAACGTCCGGCTCCTTCTTCCACAAGGAAGGACCCAGCCCTGAAAGCTCTTGCTGCTCTTCACGGTGCCTTGGCGCCCTATCTACGGGCACAACAGCACTGGGGATCTGTGCTTTTCCAGAGACTCAATATCTCATTGCGCTCGGCCACGGCAGTGCCTCTTGCCGAAAAGGCAAACGTCCATCTCCTTCTCCCACAAGGAAGGGCCCAGCCCTGAAAGCTCTTGCTGCTCTTCACCTACCCTTGGAACCCTATCTACAGGCACAACAGCAGTGGGGATCTGTGCTTTCCCAGAGACGCAACATCTCATGGCGCTCGGCCGCGGCAGAGCCTCTTGCCGAAAAGGCAAACGTCCGTCTCCTTCTCCCACAAGGAAGGGCCCAGCCCTGAAAGCTCTTGCTGCTCTTCACCTACCCTTGGCGCCCTATCTACAGGCACAACAGCAGTGGGGATCTGTGCTTTCCCAGAGACTCAACATCTCATGGCGCTCGGCAGCGAAAGAGCCTCTTGCCGAAAAGGCAAACGTCCGGCTCCTTCTCCCACAAGGAAGGGCCCAGCCCTGAATGCTGCTGCTGCTCTTCACCTACCCTTGGAACCCTATCTACAGGCACAACAGCACTGGGTATCTGTGCTTTCCCAGAGACGTAACATCTCATGGCGCTCGTCCGCGGCAGAGCCTCTTGCCGAAAAGTCAAACGTCCGGCTCCTTCTCCCACAAGGAAGGGCCCAGCCCTGAAAGCTCTTGCTGCTCTTCACCTACACCTGGCGCCCTATCTACAGGCACAACAGCACTGGGGATCTCTGCTTTCCCAGAGACTCAACATCTCATGGCGCTCGGCAGCGAAAGAGCCTCTTGCCGAGAAGGCAAACGTCCGGCTCCTCCTCCCACAAGGAAGGGCCCAGCCCTGAAAGCTCTTGCTGCTCTTCACGGTGCCTTGGCGCCCTATCTACAGGCACAACAGCACTGGGGATCTGTGCTTTCCCAGAGACGCAACATCTCATGGCGCTCGGCCGCGGCAGTGCCTCTTGCCGAGAAGGCAAACGTCCGGCTCCTTCTCCCACAAGGAAGGGCCCAGCCCTGAAAGCTCTTGCTGCTCTTCACGGTGCCTTGGCGCCCTATCTACAGGCACAACAGCACTGGGGATCTGTGCTTTCCCAGAGACGCAACATCTCATGGCGCTCGGTCGCGGCAGAGCCTCTTGCCGAAAAGGCAAACGTCCGGCTCCTTCTGCCACAAGGAAGGGCCCAGCCCTGAAAGCTCTTGCTGCTCTTCACCTACCCTTGGAACCCTATCTACAGGCACAACAGCAGTGGGGATCTGTGCTTTCCCAGAGACGCAACATCTCATGGCGCTCGGCCGCGGTAGAGCCTCTTTCCGAAAAGGCAAACGTCCAGCTCCTTCTCCCACAAGGAAGGGCCCAGCCCTGAAAGCTCTTGCTGCTCTTCACCTACCCTTGGAACCTTATCTACAGGCAGAACAGCAGTGGGGATCTGTGGTTTCCCAGAGACACAACAAATCATGGCGCTCGGCAGCGAAAGAGCCTCTTGCCCAAAATGCAAACGTCCGGCTCCTTCTCCCACAAGGAAGGGCCCAGCCCTGAAAGCTCTTGCTGCTCTTCACGGTGCCTTGGCGCCCTATCTACAGGCACAACAGCACTGGGGATCTGTGCTTTCCCAGAGACGCAACATCTCATGGCGCTCGGCCGCGGCAGTGCCTCTTGCCGAAATGGCAAACGTCCGTCTCCTTCTGCCACAAGGAAGGGCCCAGCCCTGAAAGCTATTGCTGCTCTTCACGGTGCCTTGGCGCCCTATCTACAGGCACAACAGCACTGGGGATCTGTGCTTTCCCAGAGATGCAACATCTCATGGCGCTCGGCAGCGAAAGAGCCTCTTGCCGAGAAGGCAAACGTCCGGCTCCTTCTCCCACAAGGAAGGGCCCAGCCCTGAAAGCTCTTGCTGCTCTTCACGGTGCCTTGGCGCCCTATCTACAGGCACAACAGCACTGGGGATCTGTGCTTTCCCAGAGACGCAACATCTCATGGCGCTCGGTCGCGGCAGAACCTCTTGCCGAAAAGGCAAACGTCAGGCTCCTTCTCCCACAAGGAAGGGCCCAGCCCTGAAAGCTCTTGCTGCTCTTCACCTACCCTTGGAACCCTATCTACAGGCACAACAGCACTGGGGATCTGTGCTTTCCCAGAGACGCAACATCTCATGGCACTCGGCCGCGGCAGAGCCTCTTGCCGAAAAGGCAAACGTCCGGCTCCTTCTCCCACAAGGAAGGGCCCAGCCCTGAAAGCTCTTGCTGCTCTTCACGGTGCCTTGGCACCCTATCTACACGCACAACAGCACTGGGGATCTGTGCTTTCCCCGAGGCGCAACATCTCATGGCGCTCGGCCGCGGCAGAGCCTCTTGCCGAAAAGGCAAACGTCCGTCTCCTTCTCCCACAAGGAAGGGCCCAGCCCTGAAAGCTCTTGCTGCTCTTCACGGTGCCTTGGCGCCCTATCTACAGGCACAACAGCACTGGGGATCTGTGCTTTCTCAGAGACTCAACATCTCATGGCGCTCGGCAGCGAAAGAGCCTCTTGCCGAGAAGGCAAACGTCCGGCTCCTTCTCCCACAAGGAAGGGCCCAGCCCTGAAAGCTCTTGCTGCTCTTCACGGTGCCTTGGCGCCCTATCTACAGGCACAACAGCACTGGGGATCTGTGCTTTCCCAGAGACGCAACATCTGATGGCGCTCGGCCGCGGCATTGCCTCTTGCCGAGAAGGCAAACGTCCGGCTCCTTCTCCCACAAGGAAGGGCCCAGCCCTGAAAGCTCTTGCTGCTCTTCACGGTGCCTTGGCGCCCTATCTACAGGCACAACAGCACTGGGGATCTGTGCTTTCCCAGAGACGCAACATCTCATGGCGCTCGGTCGCGGCAGAACCTCTTGCCGAAAAGGCAAACGTCCGTCTCCTTCTCCCACAAGGAAGGGCCCAGCCCTGAAAGCTCTTGCTGCTCTTCACCTACCCTTGGTGCCCTATCTACAGGCACAACAGCAGTGGGGATCTGTGCTTTCCCAGAGACGCAACATCTCATGGCGCTCGGCAGCGAAAGAGCCTCTTGCCGAGAAGGCAAACGTCCGGCTCCTTCTCCCACAAGGAAGGGCCCAGCCCTGAAAGCTCTTGCTGCTCTTCACCTACCCTTGGCGCCCTATCTACAGGCACAACAGCACTGGGGATCTGTGCTTTCCCAGAGACGCAACATCTCATGGCACTCGGCCGCGGCAGTGCCTCTTGCCGAGAAGGCAAACGTCCGGCTCCTTCTCCCACAAGGAAGGACCCAGCCCTGAAAGCTCTTGCTGCTCTTCACCTACCCTTGGAACCCAATCTACAGGCACAACAGCAGTGGGGATCTGTGCTTTCCCCGAGGCGCAACATCTCATGGCTCCCGGCAGCGAAAGAGCCTCTTGCCGAGAAGGCAAACGTCTGGCTCCTTCTCCCACAAGGAAGGGCCCAGCCCTGAAAGCTCTTGCTGCTCTTCACGGTGCCTTGGCACCCTATCTACAGGCACAACAGCACTGGGGATCTGTGCTTTCCCCGAGGCGCAACATCTCATGGCGCTCGGCCGCGGCAGAGCCTCTTGCCGAAAAGGCAAACGTCCGGCTCCTTCTCCCACAAGGAAGGGCCCAGCCCTGAAAGCTCTTGCTGCTCTTCACGGTGCCTTGGCGCCCTATCTACAGGCACAACAGCACTGGGGATCTGTGCTTTCCCAGAGACGCAACATCTCATGGCGCTCGTCCGCGGCAGAGCCTCTTGCCGAAAAGGCAAACGTCCGGCTCCTTCTCCCACAAGGAAGGGCCCAGCCCTGAAAGCTCTTGCTGCTCTTCACGGTGCCTTGGCGCCCTATCTACAGGCACAACAGCACTGGGGATCTGTGCTTTCCCAGAGACTCAACATCTCATGGCGCTCGGCAGCGAAAGAGCCTCTTGCCGAGAAGGCAAACGTCCGGCTCCTTCTGCCACAAGGAAGGGCCCAGCCCTGAAAGCTCTTGCTGCTCTTCACCTACCCTTGGCGCCCTATCTACAGGCACAACAGCACTGGGGATCTGTGCTTTCCCAGAGACGCAACATCTCATGGCGCTCGGCCGCGGCAGTGCCTCTTGCCGAGAAGGCAAACGTCCGGCTCCTTCTCCCACAAGGAAGGGCCCAGCCCTGAAAGCTCTTGCTGCTCTTCACGGTGCCTTGGTGCCGTATCTACAGGCACAACAGCACTGGGGATCTGTGCTTTCCCAGAGACGCAACATCTCATGGCGCACGGTCGCGGCAGAACCTCTTGCCGAAAAGGCAAACATCCGGCTCCTTCTCCCACAAGGAAGGGCCCAGCCCTGAAAGCTCTTGCTGCTCTTCACCTACCCTTGGAACCCTATCTACAGGCACAACAGCACTGGGGATCTGTGCTTTCCCATAGATGCAACATCTCATGGCGCTCGGCAGCGAATGAGCCTCTTGCCGAGAAGGCAAACGTCCGGCTTCTTCTCCCACAAGGAAGGGCCCAGCCCTGAAAGCTCTTGCTGCTCTTCACCTACCCTTGGAACCCTATCTACAGGCACAACAGCAGTGGGGATCTGTGCTTTCCCAGAGACGCAACATATCATGGCGCTCGGCCGCGGCAGAGCCTCTTGCCGAAAAGGCAAACGTCCGGCTCCTTCTCCCACAAGGAAGGGCCCAGCCCTGAAAGCTCTTGCTGCTCTTCACGGTGCCATGGCGCCCTATCTACAGGCACAACAGCAGTGGGCATCTCTGCTTGCCCAGAGACGCAACATGTCATGTCGCTCGGCCGCGTCAGATCGTCTTGCCGAAACGGCAAGCGTCCGTCTCCTTCTCCCACAAGGAAGGGCCCAGCCCTGAAAGCTCTTGCTGCTCTTCACCTACCCTTGGAACCCTATCTACAGGCACAACAGCACTGGGGAACTGTGCTTTCCCAGACACTCAACATCTCATGGCGCTCGGCCGCGGCAAAGCCTCTTGCCGAAATGGCAAACGTCCGGCTCCTTCTCCCACAAGGAAGGGCCCAGCCCTGAAAGCTCTTGCTGCTCTTCACCTACCCTTGGCGCCCTATCTACAGGCACAACAGCACTGGGGATCTGTGCTTTCCCAGAGATGCAACATCTCATGGCTCTCGGCAGCGAAAGAGCCTCTTGCCGAGAAGGCAAACGTCCGGCTCCTTCTCCCACAAGGAAGGGCCCATCCCTGAAAGCTCTTGCTGCTCTTCACGGTGCCTTGGAACCCTATCTACAGGCACAACAGCAGTGGGGATCTGTGCTTTCCCAGAGACGCAACATCTCATGGCACTCGGCCGCGGCAGTGCCTCTTGCCGAGAAGGCAAACGTCCGGCTCCTTCTCCCACAAGGAAGGGCCCAGCCCTGAAAGCTCTTGCTGCTCTTCACGGTGCCTTGGCGCCCTATCTACAGGCACAACAGCACTGGGGATCTGTGCTTTCCCAGAGACGCAACATCTCATGGCGCTCGGTCGCGGCAGAACCTCTTGCCGAAAAGGCAAACGTCAGGCTCCTTCTCCCACAAGGAAGGGCCCAGCCCTGAAAGCTCTTGCTGCTCTTCACCTACCCTTGGAACCCTATCTACAGGCACAACAGCACTGGGGATCTGTGCTTTCCCAGAGACGCAACATCTCATGGCACTCGGCCGCGGCAGAGCCTATTGCCGAAAAGGCAAACGTCCGGCTCCTTCTCCCACAAGGAAGGGCCCAGCCCTGAAAGCTCTTGCTGCTCTTCACGGTGCCTTGGCACCCTATCTACACGCACAACAGCACTGGGGATCTGTGCTTTCCCCGAGGCGCAACATCTCATGGCGCTCGGCCGCGGCAGAGCCTCTTGCCGAAAAGGCAAACGTCCGTCTCCTTCTCCCACAAGGAAGGGCCCAGCCCTGAAAGCTCTTGCTGCTCTTCACGGTGCCTTGGCGCCCTATCTACAGGCACAACAGCACTGGGGATCTGTGCTTTCTCAGAGACTCAACATCTCATGGCGCTCGGCAGCGAAAGAGCCTCTTGCCGAGAAGGCAAACGTCCGGCTCCTTCTCCCACAAGGAAAGGGCCCATCCCTGAAAGCTCTTGCTGCTCTTCACGGTGCCTTGGAACCCTATCTACAGGCACAACAGCACTGGGGATCTGTGCTTTCCCAGAGACGCAACATCTCATGGCGCTCGGCCGCGGCAGTGCCTCTTGCCGAGAAGGCAAACGTCCGGCTCCTTCTCCCACAAGGAAGGGCCCAGCCCTGAAAGCTCTTGCTGCTCTTCACGGTGCCTTGGCGCCCTATCTACAGGCACAACAGCAGTGGGGATCTGTGCTTTCCCAGAGACGCAACATCTCATGGCGCTCGGTCGCGGCAGAACCTCTTGCCGAAAAGGCAAACGTCAGGCTCCTTCTCCCACAAGGAAGGGCCCAGCCCTGAAAGCTCTTGCTGCTCTTCACCTACCCTTGGAACCCTATCTACAGGCACAACAGCACTGGGGATCTGTGCTTTCCCAGAGACGCAACATCTCATGGCGCTCGGCCGCGGCAGAGCCTCTTGCCGAAAAGGCAAACGTCCGGCTCCTTCTCCCACAAGGAAGGGCCCAGCCCTGAAAGCTCTTGCTGCTCTTCACGGTGCCTTGGCACCCTATCTACACGCACAACAGCACTGGGGATCTGTGCTTTCCCCGAGGCGCAACATCTCATGGCGCTCGGCCGCGGCAGAGCCTCTTGCCAAAAAGGCAAACGTCCGTCTCCTTCTCCCACAAGGAAGGGCCCAGCCCTGAAAGCTCTTGCTGCTCTTCACGGTGCCTTGGCGCCCTATCTACAGGCACAACAGCACTGGGGATCTGTGCTTTCTCAGAGACTCAACATCTCATGGCGCTCGGCAGCGAAAGAGCCTCTTGCCGAGAAGGCAAACGTCCGGCTCCTTCTCCCACAAGGAAGGGCCCAGCCCTGAAAGCTCTTGCTGCTCTTCACAGTGCCTTGGCGCCCTATCTACAGGCACAACAGCACTGGGGATCTGTGCTTTCCCAGAGACGCAACATCTGATGGCGCTCGGCCGCGGCATTGCCTCTTGCCGAGAAGGCAAACGTCCGGCTCCTTCTCCCACAAGGAAGGGCCCAGCCCTGAAAGCTCTTGCTGCTCTTCACGGTGCCTTGGCGCCCTATCTACAGGCACAACAGCACTGGGGATCTGTGCTTTCCCAGAGACGCAACATCTCATGGCGCTCGGTCGCGGCAGAACCTCTTGCCGAAAAGGCAAACGTCCGTCTCCTTCTCCCACAAGGAAGGGCCCAGCCCTGAAAGCTCTTGCTGCTCTTCACCTACCCTTGGTGCCCTATCTACAGGCACAACAGCAGTGGGGATCTGTGCTTTCCCAGAGACGCAACATCTCATGGCGCTCGGCAGCGAAAGAGCCTCTTGCCGAGAAGGCAAACTTCCGGCTCCTTCTCCCACAAGGAAGGGCCCAGCCCTGAAAGCTCTTGCTGCTCTTCACCTACCCTTGGCGCCCTATCTACAGGCACAACAGCACTGGGGATCTGTGCTTTCCCAGAGACGCAACATCTCATGGCACTCGGCCGCGGCAGTGCCTCTTGCCGAGAAGGCAAACGTCCGGCTCCTTCTCCCACAAGGAAGGACCCAGCCCTGAAAGCTCTTGCTGCTCTTCACCTACCCTTGGAACCCAATCTACAGGCACAACAGCAGTGGGGATCTGTGCTTTCCCCGAGGCGCAACATCTCATGGCTCTCGGCAGCGAAAGAGCCTCTTGCCGAGAAGGCAAACGTCTGGCTCCTTCTCCCACAAGGAAGGGCCCAGCCCTGAAAGCTCTTGCTGCTCTTCACGGTGCCTTGGCGCCCTATCTACAGGCACAACAGCACTGGGGATCTGTGCTTTCCCAGAGACGCAACATCTCATGGCGCTCGGCCGCGGCAGTGCCTCTTGCCGAAATGGCAAACGTCCGTCTCCTTCTCCCACAAGGAAGGGCCCAGCCCTGAAAGCTCTTGCTGCTCTTCACGGTGCCTTGGCGCCCTATCTACAGGCACAACAGCACTGGGGATCTGTGCTTTCCCAGAGACGCAACATCTCATGGCGCTCGGCAGCGAAAGAGCCTCTTGCCGAGAAGGCAAACGTCCGGCTCCTTCTCCCACAAGGAAGGGCCCAGCCCTGAATGCTGCTGCTGCTCTTCACCTACCCTTGGAACCCTATATACAGGCACAACAGCACTGGGGATCTGTGCTTTCCCAGAGACGCAACATCTCATGGCGCTCGGCAGCGAAAGAGCCTCTTGCCGAAAAGGCAAACGTCCGGCTCCTTCTCCCACAAGGAAGGGCCCAGCCCTGAAAGCTCTTGCTGCTCTTCACGGTGCCTTGGCACCCTATCTACAGGCACAACAGCACTGGGGATCTGTGCTTTCCCCGAGGCGCAACATCTCATGGCGCTCGGCCGCGGCAGAGCCTCTTGCCGAAAAGGCAAACGTCCGGCTCCTTCTCCCACAAGGAAGGGCCCAGCCCTGAAAGCTCTTGCTGCTCTTCACGGTGCCTTGGCGCCCTATCTACAGGCACAACAGCACTGGGGATCTGTGCTTTCCCAGAGACGCAACATCTCATGGCGCTCGTCCGCGGCAGAGCCTCTTGCCGAAAAGGCAAACGTCCGGCTCCTTCTCCCACAAGGAAGGGCCCAGCCCTGAAAGCTCTTGCTGCTCTTCACGGTGCCTTGGCGCCCTATCTACAGGCACAACAGCACTGGGGATCTGTGCTTTCCCAGAGACTCAACATCTCATGGCGCTCGGCAGCGAAAGAGCCTCTTGCCGAGAAGGCAAACGTCCGGCTCCTTCTGCCACAAGGAAGGGCCCAGCCCTGAAAGCTCTTGCTGCTCTTCACCTACCCTTGGCGCCCTATCTACAGGCACAACAGCACTGGGGATCTGTGCTTTCCCAGAGACGCAACATCTCATGGCGCTCGGCCGCGGCAGTGCCTCTTGCCGAGAAGGCAAACGTCCGGCTCCTTCTCCCACAAGGAAGGGCCCAGCCCTGAAAGCTCTTGCTGCTCTTCACGGTGCCTTGGTGCCGTATCTACAGGCACAACAGCACTGGGGATCTGTGCTTTCCCAGAGACGCAACATCTCATGGCGCACGGTCGCGGCAGAACCTCTTGCCGAAAAGGCAAACATCCGGCTCCTTCTCCCACAAGGAAGGGCCCAGCCCTGAAAGCTCTTGCTGCTCTTCACCTACCCTTGGAACCCTATCTACAGGCACAACAGCACTGGGGATCTGTGCTTTCCCATAGATGCAACATCTCATGGCGCTCGGCAGCGAATGAGCCTCTTGCCGAGAAGGCAAACGTCCGGCTTCTTCTCCCACAAGGAAGGGCCCAGCCCTGAAAGCTCTTGCTGCTCTTCACCTACCCTTGGAACCCTATCTACAGGCACAACAGCAGTGGGGATCTGTGCTTTCCCAGAGACGCAACATCTCATGGCGCTCGGCCGCGGCAGAGCCTCTTGCCGAAAAGGCAAACGTCCGGCTCCTTCTCCCACAAGGAAGGGCCCAGCCCTGAAAGCTCTTGCTGCTCTTCACGGTGCCATGGCGCCCTATCTACAGGCACAACAGCAGTGGGCATCTCTGCTTGCCCAGAGACGCAACATGTCATGTCGCTCGGCCGCGTCAGAGCGTCTTGCCGAAAAGGCAAGCGTCCGTCTCCTTCTCCCACAAGGAAGGGCCCAGCCCTGAAAGCTCTTGCTGCTCTTCACCTACCCTTGGAACCCTATCTACAGGCACAACAGCATTGGGGAACTGTGCTTTCCCAGACACTCAACATCCCATGGCGCTCGGCCGCGGCAAAGCCTCTTGCCGAAATGGCAAACGTCCGGCTCCTTCTCCCACAAGGAAGGGCCCAGCCCTGAAAGCTCTTGCTGCTCTTCACCTACCCTTGGCGCCCTATCTACAGGCACAACAGCAGTGGGGATCTGTGCTTTCCCAGAGACGCAACATGTCATGTCGCTCGGCAGCGAATGAGCCTCTTGCCGAAAAGGCAAACGTCCGGCTCCTTCTCCCACAAGGAAGGGCCCAGCCCTGAAAGCTCTTGCTGCTCCTCACGGTGCCTTGGCGCCCTATCTACAGGCACAACAGCAGTGGGGATCTGTGCTTTCCCAGAGACTCAACATCTCATGGCGCTCGGCAGCGAAAGAGCCTGTTGCCGAGAAGGCAAACGTCCGGCTCTTCTCCCACAAGGAAGGGCCCAGACCTGAAAGCTCTTGCTGCTCTTCACCTACCCTTGGCGCCCTATCTACAGGCACAACAGCACTGGGGATCTGTGCTTTCCCAGAGACGCAACATGTCATGTCGCTCGGCCGCGGCAGAGCCTCTTACCTAGAAGGCAAACGTCCGGCTCCTTCTCCCACAAGGAAGGGCCCAGCCCTGAAAGCTCTTGCTGCTCTTCACGGTGCCTTGGCGCCCTATCTACAGGCACAACAGCAGTGGGGATCTGTGCTTTCCCAGAGACGCAACATCTGATGGCGCTCGGCCGCGGCATTGCCTCTTGCCGAGAAGGCAAACGTCCGGCTCCTTCTCCCACAAGGAAGGGCCCAGCCCTGAAAGCTCTTGCTGCTCTTCACGGTGCCTTGGCGCCCTATCTACAGGCACAACAGCACTGGGGATCTGTGCTTTCCCAGAGACGCAACATCTCATGGCGCTCGGTCGCGGCAGATCCTCTTGCCGAAAAGGCAAACGTCCGTCTCCTTCTCCCACAAGGAAGGGCCCAGCCCTTAAAGCTCTTGCTGCTCTTCACGGTGCCTTGGCGCCCTATCTACAGGCACAACAGCAGTGGGGATCTGTGCTTTCCCAGAGACGCAACATCTCATGGCGCTCGGCAGCGAAAGAGCCTCTTGCCGAGAAGGCAAACGTCCGGCTCCTTCTCCCACAAGGAAGGGCCCAGCCCTGAAAGCTCTTGCTGCTCTTCACCTACCCTTGGCGCCCTATCTACAGGCACAACAGCACTGGGGATCTGTGCTTTCCCAGAGACGCAACATCTCATGGCACTCGGCCGCGGCAGTGCCTCTTGCCGAGAAGGCAAACGTCCGGCTCCTTCTCCCACAAGGAAGGACCCAGCCCTGAAAGCTCTTGCTGCTCTTCACCTACCCTTGGAACCCAATCTACAGGCACAACAGCAGTGGGGATCTGTGCTTTCCCCGAGGCGCAACATCTCATGGCGCTCGGCAGCGAAAGAGCCTCTTGCCGAGAAGGCAAACGTCTGGCTCCTTCTCCCACAAGGAAGGGCCCAGCCCTGAAAGCTCTTGCTGCTCTTCACGGTGCCTTGGCGCCCTATCTACAGGCACAACAGCACTGGGGATCTGTGCTTTCCCAGAGACGCAACATCTCATGGCGCTCGGCCGCGGCAGTGCCTCTTGCCGAAATGGCAAACGTCCGTCTCCTTCTCCCACAAGGAAGGGCCCAGCCCTGAAAGCTCTTGCTGCTCTTCACGGTGCCTTGGCGCCCTATCTACAGGCACAACAGCACTGGGGATCTGTGCTTTCCCAGAGACGCAACATCTCATGGCGCTCGGCAGCGAAAGAGCCTCTTGCCGAGAAGGCAAACGTCCGGCTCCTTCTCCCACAAGGAAGGGCCCAGCCCTGAATGCTGCTGCTGCTCTTCACGGTGCCTTGGAACCCTATCTACAGGCACAACAGCACTGGGGATCTGTGCTTTCCCAGAGACGCAACATCTCATGGCGCTCGGCCGCGGCAGAGCCTCTTGCCGAAAAGGCAAACGTCCGGCTCCTTCTCCCACAAGGAAGGGCCCAGCCCTGAAAGCTCTTGCTGCTCTTCACGGTGCCTTGGCACCCTATCTACAGGCACAACAGCACTGGGGATCTGTGCTTTCCCCGAGGCGCAACATCTCATGGCGCTCGGCCGCGGCAGAGCCTCTTGCCGAAAAGGCAAACGTCCGGCTCCTTCTCCCACAAGGAAGGGCCCAGCCCTGAAAGCTCTTGCTGCTCTTCACGGTGCCTTGGCGCCCTATCTACAGGCACAACAGCACTGGGGATCTGTGCTTTCCCAGAGACGCAACATCTCATGGCGCTCGGCCGCGGCAGAGCCTCTTGCCGAAAAGGCAAACGTCCGGCTCCTTCTCCCACAAGGAAGGGCCCAGCCCTGAAAGCTCTTGCTGCTCTTCACGGTGCCTTGGCGCCCTATCTACAGGCACAACAGCACTGGGGATCTGTGCTTTCCCAGAGACTCAACATCTCATGGCGCTCGGCAGCGAAAGAGCCTCTTGCCGAGAAGGCAAACGTCCGGCTCCTTCTCCCACAAGGAAGGGCCCAGCCCTGAAAGCTCTTGCTGCTCTTCACCTACCCTTGGCGCCCTATCTACAGGCACAACAGCACTGGGGATCTGTGCTTTCCCAGAGACGCAACATCTCATGGCGCTCGGCCGCGGCAGTGCCTCTTGCCGAGAAGGCAAACGTCCGGCTCCTTCTCCCACAAGGAAGGGCCCAGCCCTGAAAGCTCTTGCTGCTCTTCACGGTGCCTTGGCGCCCTATCTACAGGCACAACAGCACTGGGGATCTGTGCTTTCCCAGAGACGCAACATCTCATGGCGCACGGTCGCGGCAGAACCTCTTGCCGAAAAGGCAAACATCCGGCTCCTTCTCCCACAAGGAAGGGCCCAGCCCTGAAAGCTCTTGCTGCTCTTCACCTACCCTTGGAACCCTATCTACAGGCACAACAGCACTGGGGATCTGTGCTTTCCCAGAGACGCAACATCTCATGGCGCTCGGCAGCGAAAGAGCCTCTTGCCGAGAAGGCAAACGTCCGGCTCCTTCTCCCACAAGGAAGGGCCCAGCCCTGAAAGCTCTTGCTGCTCTTCACGGTGCCTTGGCGCCCTATCTACAGGCACAACAGCACTGGGGATCTGTGCTTTCCCAGAGACGCAACATCTCATGGCGCTCGGCCGCGGCAGTGCCTCTTGCCGAAATGGCAAACGTCCGTCTCCTTCTCCCACAAGGAAGGGCCCAGCCCTGAAAGCTCTTGCTGCTCTTCACGGTGCCTTGGCGCACTATCTACAGGCACAACAGCACTGGGGATCTGTGCTTTCCCAGAGACGCAACATCTCATGGTGCTCGGCAGCGAAAGAGCCTCTTGCCGAGAAGGAAACGTCCGGCTCCTTCTCCCACAAGGAAGGGCCCAGCCCTGAATGCTGCTGCTGCTCTTCACCTACCCTTGGAACCCTATCTACAGGCACAACAGCACTGGGGATCTGTGCTTTCCCAGAGACGCAACATCTCATGGCGCTCGTCCGCGGCAGAGCCTCTTGCCGAAAAGGCAAACGTCCGGCTCCTTCTCCCACAAGGAAGGGCCCAGCCCTGAAAGCTCTTGCTGCTCTTCACGGTGCCTTGGCACCCTATCTACAGGCACAACAGCACTGGGGATCTGTGCTTTCCCCGAGGCGCAACATCTCATGGCGCTCGGCCGCGGCAGAGCCTCTTGCCGAAAAGGCAAACGTCCGGCTCCTTCTCCCACAAGGAAGGGCCCAGCCCTGAAAGCTCTTGCTGCTCTTCACGGTGCCTTGGCACCCTATCTACAGGCACAACAGCACTGGGGATCTGTGCTTTCCCCGAGGCGCAACATCTCATGGTGCTCGGCCGCGGCAGAGCCTCTTGCCGAAAAGGCAAACGTCCGGCTCCTTCTCCCACAAGGAAGGGCCCAGCCCTGAAAGCTCTTGCTGCTCTTCACGGTGCCTTGGCGCCCTATCTACAGGCACAACAGCACTGGGGATCTGTGCTTTCCCAGAGACTCAAAATCTCATGGCGCTCGGCAGCGAAAGAGCCTCTTGCCGAGAAGGCAAACGTCCGGCTCCTTCTCCCACAAGGAAGGGCCCAGCCCTGAAAGCTCTTGCTGCTCTTCACCTACCCTTGGCGCCCTATCTACAGGCACAACAGCACTGGGGATCTGTGCTTTCCCAGAGACGCAACATCTCATGGCGCTCGGCCGCGGCAGTGCCTCTTGCCGAGAAGGCAAACGTCCGGCTCCTTCTCCCACAAGGAAGGGCCCAGCCCTGAAAGCTCTTGCTGCTCTTCACGGTGCCTTGGTGCCCTATCTACAGGCACAACAGCACTGGGGATCTGTGCTTTCCCAGAGACGCAACATCTCATGGCGCACGGTCGCGGCAGAACCTCTTGCCGAAAAGGCAAACATCCGGCTCCTTCTCCCACAAGGAAGGGCCCAGCCCTGAAAGCTCTTGCTGCTCTTCACCTACCCTTGGAACCCTATCTACAGGCACAACAGCACTGGGGATCTGTGCTTTCCCAGAGACGCAACATCTCATGGCGCTCGGCCGCGGCAGAGCCTCTTGCCGAAAAGTCAATCGTCCGGCTCCTTCTCCCACAAGGAAGGGCCCAGCCCTGAAAGCTCTTGCTGCTCTTCACCTACCCTTGGCGCCCTATCTACGGGCACAACAGCACTGGGGATCTGTGCTTTCCCAGAGACGCAACATCTCATGGCGCTCGGCAGCGGAAGAGCCTCTTGCCGAAAAGGCAAACGTCCGGCTCCTTCTCCCACAAGGAAGGGCCCAGCCCTGAAAGCTCTTGCTGCTCTTCACGGTGCCTTGGCGCCCTATCTACAGGCACAACAGCAGTGGGGATCTGTGCTTTCCCAGAGACGCAACATCTCATGGCGCTCGGCCGCGGCAGAGCCTCTTGCCGAAAAGGCAAGCGTCCGTCTCCTTCTCCCACAAGGAAGGGCCCAGCCCTGAAAGCTCTTGCTGCTCTTCACCTACCCTTGGCGCCCTATCTACAGGCACAACAGCACTGGGGATCTGTGCTTTCCCAGAGACGCAACATCTCATGGCGCTCGGCAGCGAAAGAGCCTCTTGCCGAGAAGGCAAACGTCCGGCTCCTTCTCCCACAAGGAAGGGCCCAGCCCTGAAAGCTCTTGCTGCTCTTCACCTACCCTTGGCGGCCTATCTACAGGCACAACAGCACTGGGGATCTGTGCTTTCCCAGAGACGCAACATCTCATGGCACTCGGCCGCGGCAGAGCCTCTTGCCGAAAAGGCAAACGTCCGGCTCCTTCTCCCACAAGGAAGGACCCAGGTCTGAATGCTGCTGCTGCTCTTCACCTACCCTTGGAATCCTATCTACAGGCACAACAGCACTGGGTATCTGTACTTTCCCAGAGACGCAACATCTCATGGCGCTCGGCCGCAGCAGAGCCTCTTGCCGAAAAGGCAAACGTCCGGCTCCTTCTCCCACAAGGAAGGGCCCAGCCCTGAAAGCTCTTGCTGCTCTTCACGGTGCCTTGGCGCCCTATCTACAGGCACAACAGCACTGGGGATCTGTGCTTTCCCAGAGACGCAACATCTCATGGCGCTCAGCAGCGAAAGAGCCTCTTGCCGAGAAGGCAAACGTCCGGCTCCTTCTCCCACAAGGAAGGGCTCAGCCCTGAAAGCTCTTGCTGCTCTTCACGGTGCCTTGGCGCCCTATCTACAGGCACAACAGCACTGGGGATCTGTGCTTTCCCAGAGACGCAACATCTCATGGCGCTCGGCCGCGGCAGTGCCTCTTGCCGAAATGGCAAACGTCCGTCTCCTTCTCCCACAAGGAAGGGCCCAGCCCTGAAAGCTCTTGCTGCTCTTCACGGTGCCTTGGCGCACTATCTACAGGCACAACAGCACTGGGGATCTGTGCTTTCCCAGAGACGCAACATCTCATGGTGCTCGGCAGCGAAAGAGCCTCTTGCCGAGAAGGAAACGTCCGGCTCCTTCTCCCACAAGGAAGGGCCCAGCCCTGAATGCTGCTGCTGCTCTTCACCTACCCTTGGAACCCTATCTACAGGCACAACAGCACTGGGGATCTGTGCTTTCCCAGAGACGCAACATCTCATGGCGCTCGTCCGCGGCAGAGCCTCTTGCCGAAAAGGCAAACGTCCGGCTCCTTCTCCCACAAGGAAGGGCCCAGCCCTGAAAGCTCTTGCTGCTCTTCACGGTGCCTTGGCACCCTATCTACAGGCACAACAGCACTGGGGATCTGTGCTTTCCCCGAGGCGCAACATCTCATGGCGCTCGGCCGCGGCAGAGCCTCTTGCCGAAAAGGCAAACGTCCGGCTCCTTCTCCCACAAGGAAGGGCCCAGCCCTGAAAGCTCTTGCTGCTCTTCACGGTGCCTTGGCACCCTATCTACAGGCACAACAGCACTGGGGATCTGTGCTTTCCCCGAGGCGCAACATCTCATGGTGCTCGGCCGCGGCAGAGCCTCTTGCCGAAAAGGCAAACGTCCGGCTCCTTCTCCCACAAGGAAGGGCCCAGCCCTGAAAGCTCTTGCTGCTCTTCACGGTGCCTTGGCGCCCTATCTACAGGCACAACAGCACTGGGGATCTGTGCTTTCCCAGAGACTCAAAATCTCATGGCGCTCGGCAGCGAAAGAGCCTCTTGCCGAGAAGGCAAACGTCCGGCTCCTTCTCCCACAAGGAAGGGCCCAGCCCTGAAAGCTCTTGCTGCTCTTCACCTACCCTTGGCGCCCTATCTACAGGCACAACAGCACTGGGGATCTGTGCTTTCCCAGAGACGCAACATCTCATGGCGCTCGGCCGCGGCAGTGCCTCTTGCCGAGAAGGCAAACGTCCGGCTCCTTCTCCCACAAGGAAGGGCCCAGCCCTGAAAGCTCTTGCTGCTCTTCACGGTGCCTTGGTGCCCTATCTACAGGCACAACAGCACTGGGGATCTGTGCTTTCCCAGAGACGCAACATCTCATGGCGCACGGTCGCGGCAGAACCTCTTGCCGAAAAGGCAAACATCCGGCTCCTTCTCCCACAAGGAAGGGCCCAGCCCTGAAAGCTCTTGCTGCTCTTCACCTACCCTTGGAACCCTATCTACAGGCACAACAGCACTGGGGATCTGTGCTTTCCCAGAGACGCAACATCTCATGGCGCTCGGCCGCGGCAGAGCCTCTTGCCGAAAAGTCAATCGTCCGGCTCCTTCTCCCACAAGGAAGGGCCCAGCCCTGAAAGCTCTTGCTGCTCTTCACCTACCCTTGGCGCCCTATCTACGGGCACAACAGCACTGGGGATCTGTGCTTTCCCAGAGACGCAACATCTCATGGCGCTCGGCAGCGGAAGAGCCTCTTGCCGAAAAGGCAAACGTCCGGCTCCTTCTCCCACAAGGAAGGGCCCAGCCCTGAAAGCTCTTGCTGCTCTTCACGGTGCCTTGGCGCCCTATCTACAGGCACAACAGCAGTGGGGATCTGTGCTTTCCCAGAGACGCAACATCTCATGGCGCTCGGCCGCGGCAGAGCCTCTTGCAGAGAAGGCAAACGTCCGGCTCCTTCTCCCACAAGGAAGGGCCCAGCCCTGAAAGCTCTTGCTGCTCTTCACCTACCCTTGGCGCCCTATCTACAGGCACAACAGCACTGGGGATCTGTGCTTTCCCAGAGACGCAACATCTCATGGCGCTCGGCAGCGAAAGAGCCTCTTGCCGAGAAGGCAAACGTCCGGCTCCTTCTCCCACAAGGAAGGGCCCAGCCCTGAAAGCTCTTGCTGCTCTTCACCTACCCTTGGCGGCCTAT
Organism: Harpia harpyja; assembly: GCF_026419915.1. Classification (NCBI taxonomy): domain Eukaryota; kingdom Metazoa; phylum Chordata; class Aves; order Accipitriformes; family Accipitridae; genus Harpia; species Harpia harpyja. Next base: position 26,969 of record NW_026293149.1, on the reverse strand, counting down.
CTACAGGCACAACAGCACTGGGGATCTGTGCTTTCCCAGAGACGCAACATCTCATGGCACTCGGCCGCGGCAGAGCCTCTTGCCGAAAAGGCAAACGTCCGGCTCCTTCTCCCACAAGGAAGGACCCAGGTCTGAATGCTGCTGCTGCTCTTCACCTACCCTTGGAATCCTATCTACAGGCACAACAGCACTGGGTATCTGTACTTTCCCAGAGACGCAACATCTCATGGCGCTCGGCCGCAGCAGAGCCTCTTGCCGAAAAGGCAAACGTCCGGCTCCTTCTCCCACAAGGAAGGGCCCAGCCCTGAAAGCTCTTGCTGCTCTTCACGGTGCCTTGGCGCCCTATCTACAGGCACAACAGCACTGGGGATCTGTGCTTTCCCAGAGACGCAACATCTCATGGCGCTCAGCAGCGAAAGAGCCTCTTGCCGAGAAGGCAAACGTCCGGCTCCTTCTCCCACAAGGAAGGGCTCAGCCCTGAAAGCTCTTGCTGCTCTTCACGGTGCCTTGGCGCCCTATCTACAGGCACAACAGCAGTGGGGATCTGTGCTTTCCCAGAGACGCAACATCTCATGGCGCTCAGCAGCGAAAGAGCCTCTTGCCGAGAAGGCAAACGTCCGGCTCCTTCTCCCACAAGGAAGGGCCCAGCCCTGAAAGCTCTTGCTGCTCTTCACCTACCCTTGGAACCCTATCTACAGGCACAACAGCACTGGGGAACTGTGCTTTCCCAGACACTCAACATCTCATGGCGCTCGGCCGCGGCAAAGCCTCTTGCCGAAATGGCAAACGTCCAGCTCCTTCTCCCACAAGGAAGGGCCCAGCCCTGAAAGCTCTTGCTGCTCTTCACCTACCCTTGGCGCCCTATCTACAGGCACAACAGCAGTGGGGATCTGTGCTTTCCCAGAGACGCAACATGTCATGTCGCTCGGCAGCGAATGAGCCTCTTGCCGAAAAGGCAAACGTCCGGCTCCTTCTCCCACAAGGAAGGGCCCAGCCCTGAAAGCTCTTGCTGCTCCTCACGGTGCCTTGGCGCCCTATCTACAGGCACAACAGCAGTGGGGATCTGTGCTTTCCCAGAGACTCAACATCTCATGGCGCTCGGCAGCGAAAGAGCCTCTTGCCGAGAAGGCAAACGTCCGGCTCTTCTCCCACAAGGAAGGGCCCAGCCCTGAAAGCTCTTGCTGCTCTTCACCTACCCTTGGCGCCCTATCTACAGGCACAACAGCACTGGGGATCTGTGCTTTCCCAGAGACGCAACATCTCATGGCGCTCGGCCGCGGCAGAGCCTCTTACCTAGAAGGCAAACGTCCGGCTCCTTCTCCCACAAGGAAGGGCCCAGCCCTGAAAGCTCTTGCTGCTCTTCACGGTGCCTTGGCGCCCTATCTACAGGCACAACAGCACTGGGGATCTGTGCTTTCCCAGAGACGCAACATCTGATGGCGCTCGGCCGCGGCATTGCCTCTTGCCGAGAAGGCAAACGTCCGGCTCCTTCTCCCACAAGGAAGGGCCCAGCCCTGAAAGCTCTTGCTGCTCTTCACGGTGCCTTGGCGCCCTATCTACAGGCACAACAGCACTGGGGATCTGTGCTTTCCCAGAGACGCAACATCTCATGGCGCTCGGTCGCGGCAGAACCTCTTGCCGAAAAGGCAAACGTCCGTCTCCTTCTCCCACAAGGAAGGGCCCAGCCCTGAAAGCTCTTGCTGCTCTTCACGGTGCCTTGGCGCCCTATCTACAGGCACAACAGCAGTGGGGATCTGTGCTTTCCCAGAGACGCAACATCTCATGGCGCTCGGCAGCGAAAGAGCCTCTTGCCGAGAAGGCAAACGTCCGGCTCCTTCTCCCACAAGGAAGGGCCCAGCCCTGAAAGCTCTTGCTGCTCTTCACCTACCCTTGGCGCCCTATCTACAGGCACAACAGCACTGGGGATCTGTGCTTTCCCAGAGACGCAACATCTCATGGCACTCGGCCGCGGCAGTGCCTCTTGCCGAGAAGGCAAACGTCCGGCTCCTTCTCCCACAAGGAAGGACCCAGCCCTGAAAGCTCTTGCTGCTCTTCACCTACCCTTGGAACCCAATCTACAGGCACAACAGCAGTGGGGATCTGTGCTTTCCCCGAGGCGCAACATCTCATGGCGCTCGGCAGCGAAAGAGCCTCTTGCCGAGAAGGCAAACGTCTGGCTCCTTCTCCCACAAGGAAGGGCCCAGCCCTGAAAGCTCTTGCTGCTCTTCACGGTGCCTTGGCGCCCTATCTACAGGCACAACAGCACTGGGGATCTGTGCTTTCCCAGAGACGCAACATCTCATGGCGCTCGGCCGCGGCAGAGCCTCTTGCCGAAAAGGCAAACGTCCGGCTCCTTCTCCGACAAGGAAGGGCCCAGCCCTGAAAGCTCTTGCTGCTCTTCACGGTGCCTTGGCGCCCTATCTACAGGCACAACAGCACTGGGGATCTGTGCTTTCCCAGAGACTCAACATCTCATGGCGCTCGGCAGCGAAAGAGCCTCTTGCCGAGAAGGCAAACGTCCGGCTCCTTCTGCCACAAGGAAGGGCCCAGCCCTGAAAGCTCTTGCTGCTCTTCACCTACCCTTGGCGCCCTATCTACAGGCACAACAGCAGTGGGGATCTGTGCTTTCCCAGAGACGCAACATCTCATGGCGCTCGGCCGCGGCAGTGCCTCTTGCCGAGAAGGCAAACGTCCGGCTCCTTCTCCCACAAGGAAGGGCCCAGCCCTGAAAGCTCTTGCTGCTCTTCACGGTGCCTTGGTGCCCTATCTACAGGCACAACAGCACTGGGGATCTGTGCTTTCCCAGAGACGCAACATCTCATGGCGCACGGTCGCGGCAGAACCTCTTGCCGAAAAGGCAAACATCCGGCTCCTTCTCCCACAAGGAAGGGCCCAGCCCTGAAAGCTCTTGCTGCTCTTCACCTACCCTTGGAACCCTATCTACAGGCACAACAGCACTGGGGATCTGTGCTTTCCCAGAGACGCAACATCTCATGGCGCTCGGCCGCGGCAGAGCCTCTTGCCGAAAAGTCAATCGTCCGGCTCCTTCTCCCACAAGGAAGGGCCCAGCCCTGAAAGCTCTTGCTGCTCTTCACCTACCCTTGGCGCCCTATCTACGGGCACAACAGCACTGGGGATCTGTGCTTTCCCAGAGACGCAACATCTCATGGCGCTCGGCAGCGAAAGAGCCTCTTGCCGAGAAGGCAAACGTCCGGCTCCTTCTCCCACAAGGAAGGGCCCAGCCCTGAAAGCTCTTGCTGCTCTTCACCTACCCTTGGCGCCCTATCTACAGGCACAACAGCAGTGGGGATCTGTGCTTTCCCAGAGACGCAACATCTCATGGCGCTCGGCCGCGGCAGAGCCTCTTGCAGAGAAGGCAAACGTCCGGCTCCTTCTGCCACAAGGAAGGGCCCAGCCCTGAAAGCTCTTGCTGCTCTTCACCTACCCTTGGCGCCCTATCTACAGGCACAACAGCACTGGGGATCTGTGCTTTCCCAGAGACGCAACATCTCATGGCGCTCGGCAGCGAAAGAGCCTCTTGCCGAGAAGGCAAACGTCCGGCTCCTTCTCCCACAAGGAAGGGCCCAGCCCTGAAAGCTCTTGCTGCTCTTCACCTACCCTTGGCGCCCTATCTACAGGCACAACAGCACTGGGGATCTGTGCTTTCCCAGAGACGCAACATCTCATGGCACTCGGCCGCGGCAGAGCCTCTTGCCGAAAAGGCAAACGTCCGGCTCCTTCTCCCACAAGGAAGGACCCAGCCCTGAATGCTGCTGCTGCTCTTCACCTACCCTTGGAATCCTATCTACAGGCACAACAGCACTGGGTATCTGTACTTTCCCAGAGACGTAACATCTCATGGCGCTCGGCCGCAGCAGAGCCTCTTGCCGAAAAGGCAAACGTCCGGCTCCTTCTCCCACAAGGAAGGGCCCAGCCCTGAAAGCTCTTGCTACTCTTCACGGTGCCTTGGCGCCCTATCTACAGGCACAACAGCAGTGGGGATCTGTGCTTTCCCAGAGACTCAACATCTCATGGCGCTCGGCAGCGAAAGAGCCTCTTGCCGAGAAGGCAAACGTCCGGCTCTTCTCCCACAAGGAAGGGCCCAGCCCTGAAAGCTCTTGCTGCTCTTCACCTACCCTTGGCGCCCTATCTACAGGCACAACAGCACTGGGGATCTGTGCTTTCCCAGAGACGCAACATCTCATGGCGCTCGGCCGCGGCAGAGCCTCTTACCTAGAAGGCAAACGTCCGGCTCCTTCTCCCACAAGGAAGGGCCCAGCCCTGAAAGCTCTTGCTGCTCTTCACGGTGCCTTGGCGCCCTATCTACAGGCACAACAGCACTGGGGATCTGTGCTTTCCCAGAGACGCAACATCTGATGGCGCTCGGCCGCGGCATTGCCTCTTGCCGAGAAGGCAAACGTCCGGCTCCTTCTCCCACAAGGAAGGGCCCAGCCCTGAAAGCTCTTGCTGCTCTTCACGGTGCCTTGGCGCCCTATCTACAGGCACAACAGCACTGGGGATCTGTGCTTTCCCAGAGACGCAACATCTCATGGCGCTCGGTCGCGGCAGAACCTCTTGCCGAAAAGGCAAACGTCCGTCTCCTTCTCCCACAAGGAAGGGCCCAGCCCTGAAAGCTCTTGCTGCTCTTCACGGTGCCTTGGCGCCCTATCTACAGGCACAACAGCAGTGGGGATCTGTGCTTTCCCAGAGACGCAACATCTCATGGCGCTCGGCAGCGAAAGAGCCTCTTGCCGAGAAGGCAAACGTCCGGCTCCTTCTCCCACAAGGAAGGGCCCAGCCCTGAAAGCTCTTGCTGCTCTTCACCTACCCTTGGCGCCCTATCTACAGGCACAACAGCACTGGGGATCTGTGCTTTCCCAGAGACGCAACATCTCATGGCACTCGGCCGCGGCAGTGCCTCTTGCCGAGAAGGCAAACGTCCGGCTCCTTCTCCCACAAGGAAGGACCCAGCCCTGAAAGCTCTTGCTGCTCTTCACCTACCCTTGGAACCCAATCTACAGGCACAACAGCAGTGGGGATCTGTGCTTTCCCCGAGGCGCAACATCTCATGGCGCTCGGCAGCGAAAGAGCCTCTTGCCGAGAAGGCAAACGTCTGGCTCCTTCTCCCACAAGGAAGGGCCCAGCCCTGAAAGCTCTTGCTGCTCTTCACGGTGCCTTGGCGCCCTATCTACAGGCACAACAGCACTGGGGATCTGTGCTTTCCCAGAGACGCAACATCTCATGGCGCTCGTCCGCGGCAGAGCCTCTTGCCGAAAAGGCAAACGTCCGGCTCCTTCTCCCACAAGGAAGGGCCCAGCCCTGAAAGCTCTTGCTGCTCTTCACGGTGCCTTGGCGCCCTATCTACAGGCACAACAGCACTGGGGATCTGTGCTTTCCCAGAGACTCAACATCTCATGGCGCTCGGCAGCGAAAGAGCCTCTTGCCGAGAAGGCAAACGTCCGGCTCCTTCTGCCACAAGGAAGGGCCCAGCCCTGAAAGCTCTTGCTGCTCTTCACCTACCCTTGGCACCCTATCTACAGGCACAACAGCACTGGGGATCTGTGCTTTCCCAGAGACGCAACATCTCATGGCGCTCGGCCGCGGCAGTGCCTCTTGCCGAGAAGGCAAACGTCCGGCTCCTTCTCCCACAAGGAAGGGCCCAGCCCTGAAAGCTCTTGCTGCTCTTCACGGTGCCTTGGTGCCCTATCTACAGGCACAACAGCACTGGGGATCTGTGCTTTCCCAGAGACGCAACATCTCATGGCGCACGGTCGCGGCAGAACCTCTTGCCGAAAAGGCAAACATCCGGCTCCTTCTCCCACAAGGAAGGGCCCAGCCCTGAAAGCTCTTGCTGCTCTTCACCTACCCTTGGAACCCTATCTACAGGCACAACAGCACTGGGGATCTGTGCTTTCCCAGAGACGCAACATCTCATGGCGCTCGGCCGCGGCAGAGCCTCTTGCCGAAAAGTCAATCGTCCGGCTCCTTCTCCCACAAGGAAGGGCCCAGCCCTGAAAGCTCTTGCTGCTCTTCACCTACCCTTGGCGCCCTATCTACGGGCACAACAGCACTGGGGATCTGTGCTTTCCCAGAGACGCAACATCTCATGGCGCTCGGCAGCGAAAGAGCCTCTTGCCGAGAAGGCAAACGTCCGGCTCCTTCTGCCACAAGGAAGGGCCCAGCCCTGAAAGCTCTTGCTGCTCTTCACCTACCCTTGGCGCCCTATCTACAGGCACAACAGCAGTGGGGATCTGTGCTTTCCCAGAGACGCAACATCTCATGGCGCTCGGCCGCGGCAGTGCCTCTTGCCGAGAAGGCAAACGTCCGGCTCCTTCTCCCACAAGGAAGGGCCCAGCCCTGAAAGCTCTTGCTGCTCTTCACGGTGCCTTGGCGCCCTATCTACAGGCACAACAGCACTGGGGATCTGTGCTTTCCCAGAGACGCAACATCTCATGGCGCACGGTCGCGGCAGAACCTCTTGCCGAAAAGGCAAACATCCGGCTCCTTCTCCCACAAGGAAGGGCCCAGCCCTGAAAGCTCTTGCTGCTCTTCACCTACCCTTGGAACCCTATCTACAGGCACAACAGCACTGGGGATCTGTGCTTTCCCAGAGACGCAACATCTCATGGCGCTCGGCCGCGGCAGAGCCTCTTGCCGAAAAGTCAATCGTCCGGCTCCTTCTCCCACAAGGAAGGGCCCAGCCCTGAAAGCTCTTGCTGCTCTTCACCTACCCTTGGCGCCCTATCTACGGGCACAACAGCACTGGGGATCTGTGCTTTCCCAGAGACGCAACATCTCATGGCGCTCGGCAGCGAAAGAGCCTCTTGCCGATAAGGCAAACGTCCGGCTCCTTCTCCCACAAGGAAGGGCCCAGCCCTGAAAGCTCTTGCTGCTCTTCACCTACCCTTGGCGCCCTATCTACAGGCACAACAGCAGTGGGGATCTGTGCTTTCCCAGAGACGCAACATCTCATGGCGCTCGGCCGCGGCAGAGCCTCTTGCAGAGAAGGCAAACGTCCGGCTCCTTCTGCCACAAGGAAGGGCCCAGCCCTGAAAGCTCTTGCTGCTCTTCACCTACCCTTGGCGCCCTATCTACAGGCACAACAGCACTGGGGATCTGTGCTTTCCCAGAGACGCAACATCTCATGGCGCTCGGCCGCGGCAGTGCCTCTTGCCGAGAAGGCAAACGTCCGGCTCCTTCTCCCACAAGGAAGGGCCCAGCCCTGAAAGCTCTTGCTGCTCTTCACGGTGCCTTGGCGCCCTATCTACAGGCACAACAGCACTGGGGATCTGTGCTTTCCCAGAGACGCAACATCTCATGGCGCACGGTCGCGGCAGAACCTCTTGCCGAAAAGGCAAACATCCGGCTCCTTCTCCCACAAGGAAGGGCCCAGCCCTGAAAGCTCTTGCTGCTCTTCACCTACCCTTGGAACCCTATCTACAGGCACAACAGCACTGGGGATCTGTGCTTTCCCAGAGACGCAACATCTCATGGCGCTCGGCCGCGGCAGAGCCTCTTGCCGAAAAGTCAATCGTCCGGCTCCTTCTCCCACAAGGAAGGGCCCAGCCCTGAAAGCTCTTGCTGCTCTTCACCTACCCTTGGCGCCCTATCTACGGGCACAACAGCACTGGGGATCTGTGCTTTCCCAGAGACGCAACATCTCATGGCGCTCGGCAGCGAAAGAGCCTCTTGCCGAGAAGGCAAACGTCCGGCTCCTTCTCCCACAAGGAAGGGCCCAGCCCTGAAAGCTCTTGCTGCTCTTCACCTACCCTTGGCGCCCTATCTACAGGCACAACAGCAGTGGGGATCTGTGCTTTCCCAGAGACGCAACATCTCATGGCGCTCGGCCGCGGCAGAGCCTCTTGCAGAGAAGGCAAACGTCCGGCTCCTTCTGCCACAAGGAAGGGCCCAGCCCTGAAAGCTCTTGCTGCTCTTCACCTACCCTTGGCGCCCTATCTACAGGCACAACAGCACTGGGGATCTGTGCTTTCCCAGAGACGCAACATCTCATGGCGCTCGGCAGCGAAAGAGCCTCTTGCCGAGAAGGCAAACGTCCGGCTCCTTCTCCCACAAGGAAGGGCCCAGCCCTGAAAGCTCTTGCTGCTCTTCACCTACCCTTGGCGCCCTATCTACAGGCACAACAGCACTGGGGATCTGTGCTTTCCCAGAGACGCAACATCTCATGGCACTCGGCCGCGGCAGAGCCTCTTGCCGAAAAGGCAAACGTCCGGCTCCTTCTCCCACAAGGAAGGACCCAGCCCTGAATGCTGCTGCTGCTCTTCACCTACCCTTGGAATCCTATCTACAGGCACAACAGCACTGGGTATCTGTACTTTCCCAGAGACGTAACATCTCATGGCGCTCGGCCGCAGCAGAGCCTCTTGCCGAAAAGGCAAACGTCCGGCTCCTTCTCCCACAAGGAAGGGCCCAGCCCTGAAAGCTCTTGCTACTCTTCACGGTGCCTTGGCGCCCTATCTACAGGCACAACAGCAGTGGGGATCTGTGCTTTCCCAGAGACTCAACATCTCATGGCGCTCGGCAGCGAAAGAGCCTCTTGCCGAGAAGGCAAACGTCCGGCTCTTCTCCCACAAGGAAGGGCCCAGCCCTGAAAGCTCTTGCTGCTCTTCACCTACCCTTGGCGCCCTATCTACAGGCACAACAGCACTGGGGATCTGTGCTTTCCCAGAGACGCAACATCTCATGGCGCTCGGCCGCGGCAGAGCCTCTTACCTAGAAGGCAAACGTCCGGCTCCTTCTCCCACAAGGAAGGGCCCAGCCCTGAAAGCTCTTGCTGCTCTTCACGGTGCCTTGGCGCCCTATCTACAGGCACAACAGCACTGGGGATCTGTGCTTTCCCAGAGACGCAACATCTGATGGCGCTCGGCCGCGGCATTGCCTCTTGCCGAGAAGGCAAACGTCCGGCTCCTTCTCCCACAAGGAAGGGCCCAGCCCTGAAAGCTCTTGCTGCTCTTCACGGTGCCTTGGCGCCCTATCTACAGGCACAACAGCACTGGGGATCTGTGCTTTCCCAGAGACGCAACATCTCATGGCGCTCGGTCGCGGCAGAACCTCTTGCCGAAAAGGCAAACGTCCGTCTCCTTCTCCCACAAGGAAGGGCCCAGCCCTGAAAGCTCTTGCTGCTCTTCACGGTGCCTTGGCGCCCTATCTACAGGCACAACAGCAGTGGGGATCTGTGCTTTCCCAGAGACGCAACATCTCATGGCGCTCGGCAGCGAAAGAGCCTCTTGCCGAGAAGGCAAACGTCCGGCTCCTTCTCCCACAAGGAAGGGCCCAGCCCTGAAAGCTCTTGCTGCTCTTCACCTACCCTTGGCGCCCTATCTACAGGCACAACAGCACTGGGGATCTGTGCTTTCCCAGAGACGCAACATCTCATGGCACTCGGCCGCGGCAGTGCCTCTTGCCGAGAAGGCAAACGTCCGGCTCCTTCTCCCACAAGGAAGGACCCAGCCCTGAAAGCTCTTGCTGCTCTTCACCTACCCTTGGAACCCAATCTACAGGCACAACAGCAGTGGGGATCTGTGCTTTCCCCGAGGCGCAACATCTCATGGCGCTCGGCAGCGAAAGAGCCTCTTGCCGAGAAGGCAAACGTCTGGCTCCTTCTCCCACAAGGAAGGGCCCAGCCCTGAAAGCTCTTGCTGCTCTTCACGGTGCCTTGGCGCCCTATCTACAGGCACAACAGCACTGGGGATCTGTGCTTTCCCAGAGACGCAACATCTCATGGCGCTCGTCCGCGGCAGAGCCTCTTGCCGAAAAGGCAAACGTCCGGCTCGTTCTCCCACAAGGAAGGGCCCAGCCCTGAAAGCTCTTGCTGCTCTTCACGGTGCCTTGGCGCCCTATCTACAGGCACAACAGCACTGGGGATCTGTGCTTTCCCAGAGACTCAACATCTCATGGCGCTCGGCAGCGAAAGAGCCTCTTGCCGAGAAGGCAAACGTCCGGCTCCTTCTGCCACAAGGAAGGGCCCAGCCCTGAAAGCTCTTGCTGCTCTTCACCTACCCTTGGCGCCCTATCTACAGGCACAACAGCACTGGGGATCTGTGCTTTCCCAGAGACGCAACATCTCATGGCGCTCGGCCGCGGCAGTGCCTCTTGCCGAGAAGGCAAACGTCCGGCTCCTTCTCCCACAAGGAAGGGCCCAGCCCTGAAAGCTCTTGCTGCTCTTCACGGTGCCTTGGTGCCCTATCTACAGGCACAACAGCACTGGGGATCTGTGCTTTCCCAGAGACGCAACATCTCATGGCGCACGGTCGCGGCAGAACCTCTTGCCGAAAAGGCAAACATCCGGCTCCTTCTCCCACAAGGAAGGGCCCAGCCCTGAAAGCTCTTGCTGCTCTTCACCTACCCTTGGAACCCTATCTACAGGCACAACAGCACTGGGGATCTGTGCTTTCCCAGAGACGCAACATCTCATGGCGCTCGGCCGCGGCAGAGCCTCTTGCCGAAAAGTCAATCGTCCGGCTCCTTCTCCCACAAGGAAGGGCCCAGCCCTGAAAGCTCTTGCTGCTCTTCACCTACCCTTGGCGCCCTATCTACGGGCACAACAGCACTGGGGATCTGTGCTTTCCCAGAGACGCAACATCTCATGGCGCTCGGCAGCGAAAGAGCCTCTTGCCGAGAAGGCAAACGTCCGGCTCCTTCTGCCACAAGGAAGGGCCCAGCCCTGAAAGCTCTTGCTGCTCTTCACCTACCCTTGGCGCCCTATCTACAGGCACAACAGCAGTGGGGATCTGTGCTTTCCCAGAGACGCAACATCTCATGGCGCTCGGCCGCGGCAGTGCCTCTTGCCGAGAAGGCAAACGTCCGGCTCCTTCTCCCACAAGGAAGGGCCCAGCCCTGAAAGCTCTTGCTGCTCTTCACGGTGCCTTGGTGCCCTATCTACAGGCACAACAGCACTGGGGATCTGTGCTTTCCCAGAGACGCAACATCTCATGGCGCACGGTCGCGGCAGAACCTCTTGCCGAAAAGGCAAACATCCGGCTCCTTCTCCCACAAGGAAGGGCCCAGCCCTGAAAGCTCTTGCTGCTCTTCACCTACCCTTGGAACCCTATCTACAGGCACAACAGCACTGGGGATCTGTGCTTTCCCAGAGACGCAACATCTCATGGCGCTCGGCCGCGGCAGAGCCTCTTGCCGAAAAGTCAATCGTCCGGCTCCTTCTCCCACAAGGAAGGGCCCAGCCCTGAAAGCTCTTGCTGCTCTTCACCTACCCTTGGCGCCCTATCTACGGGCACAACAGCACTGGGGATCTGTGCTTTCCCAGAGACGCAACATCTCATGGCGCTCGGCAGCGAAAGAGCCTCTTGCCGAGAAGGCAAACGTCCGGCTCCTTCTCCCACAAGGAAGGGCCCAGCCCTGAAAGCTCTTGCTGCTCTTCACCTACCCTTGGCGCCCTATCTACAGGCACAACAGCACTGGGGATCTGTGCTTTCCCAGAGACGCAACATCTCATGGCGCTCGGCCGCGGCAGAGCCTCTTGCAGAGAAGGCAAACGTCCGGCTCCTTCTGCCACAAGGAAGGGCCCAGCCCTGAAAGCTCTTGCTGCTCTTCACCTACCCTTGGCGCCCTATCTACAGGCACAACAGCACTGGGGATCTGTGCTTTCCCAGAGACGCAACATCTCATGGCGCTCGGCAGCGAAAGAGCCTCTTGCCGAGAAGGCAAACGTCCGGCTCCTTCTCCCACAAGGAAGGGCCCAGCCCTGAAAGCTCTTGCTGCTCTTCACCTACCCTTGGCGCCCTATCTACAGGCACAACAGCACTGGGGATCTGTGCTTTCCCAGAGACGCAACATCTCATGGCACTCGGCCGCGGCAGAGCCTCTTGCCGAAAAGGCAAACGTCCGGCTCCTTCTCCCACAAGGAAGGACCCAGCCCTGAATGCTGCTGCTGCTCTTCACCTACCCTTGGAATCCTATCTACAGGCACAACAGCACTGGGTATCTGTACTTTCCCAGAGACGTAACATCTCATGGCGCTCGGCCGCAGCAGAGCCTCTTGCCGAAAAGGCAAACGTCCGGCTCCTTCTCCCACAAGGAAGGGCCCAGCCCTGAAAGCTCTTGCTACTCTTCACGGTGCCTTGGCGCCCTATCTACAGGCACAACAGCAGTGGGGATCTGTGCTTTCCCAGAGACTCAACATCTCATGGCGCTCGGCAGCGAAAGAGCCTCTTGCCGAGAAGGCAAACGTCCGGCTCTTCTCCCACAAGGAAGGGCCCAGCCCTGAAAGCTCTTGCTGCTCTTCACCTACCCTTGGCGCCCTATCTACAGGCACAACAGCACTGGGGATCTGTGCTTTCCCAGAGACGCAACATCTCATGGCGCTCGGCCGCGGCAGAGCCTCTTACCTAGAAGGCAAACGTCCGGCTCCTTCTCCCACAAGGAAGGGCCCAGCCCTGAAAGCTCTTGCTGCTCTTCACGGTGCCTTGGCGCCCTATCTACAGGCACAACAGCACTGGGGATCTGTGCTTTCCCAGAGACGCAACATCTCATGGCGCTCGGCCGCGGCAGAGCCTCTTGCCGAAAAGTCAATCGTCCGGCTCCTTCTCCCACAAGGAAGGGCCCAGCCCTGAAAGCTCTTGCTGCTCTTCACCTACCCTTGGCGCCCTATCTACGGGCACAACAGCACTGGGGATCTGTGCTTTCCCAGAGACGCAACATCTCATGGCGCTCGGCAGCGAAAGAGCCTCTTGCCGAGAAGGCAAACGTCCGGCTCCTTCTCCCACAAGGAAGGGCCCAGCCCTGAAAGCTCTTGCTGCTCTTCACCTACCCTTGGCGCCCTATCTACAGGCACAACAGCAGTGGGGATCTGTGCTTTCCCAGAGACGCAACATCTCATGGCGCTCGGCCGCGGCAGAGCCTCTTGCAGAGAAGGCAAACGTCCGGCTCCTTCTGCCACAAGGAAGGGCCCAGCCCTGAAAGCTCTTGCTGCTCTTCACCTACCCTTGGCGCCCTATCTACAGGCACAACAGCACTGGGGATCTGTGCTTTCCCAGAGACGCAACATCTCATGGCGCTCGGCAGCGAAAGAGCCTCTTGCCGAGAAGGCAAACGTCCGGCTCCTTCTCCCACAAGGAAGGGCCCAGCCCTGAAAGCTCTTGCTGCTCTTCACCTACCCTTGGCGCCCTATCTACAGGCACAACAGCACTGGGGATCTGTGCTTTCCCAGAGACGCAACATCTCATGGCACTCGGCCGCGGCAGAGCCTCTTGCCGAAAAGGCAAACGTCCGGCTCCTTCTCCCACAAGGAAGGACCCAGCCCTGAATGCTGCTGCTGCTCTTCACCTACCCTTGGAATCCTATCTACAGGCACAACAGCACTGGGTATCTGTACTTTCCCAGAGACGTAACATCTCATGGCGCTCGGCCGCAGCAGAGCCTCTTGCCGAAAAGGCAAACGTCCGGCTCCTTCTCCCACAAGGAAGGGCCCAGCCCTGAAAGCTCTTGCTACTCTTCACGGTGCCTTGGCGCCCTATCTACAGGCACAACAGCAGTGGGGATCTGTGCTTTCCCAGAGACGCAACATCTCATGGCGCTCAGCAGCGAAAGAGCCTCTTGCCGAGAAGGCAAACGTCCGGCTCCTTCTCCCACAAGGAAGGGCCCAGCCCTGAAAGCTCTTGCTGCTCTTCACGGTGCCTTGGCGCCCTATCTACAGGCACAACAGCACTGGGGATCTGTGCTTTCCCAGAGACGCAACATCTCATGGCGTTCGGCCGCGGCAGAGCCTCTTGCCGAGAAGGCAAACGTCCGTCTCCTTCTCCCACAAGGAAGGGCCCAGCCCTGAAAGCTCTTGCTGCTCTTTACCTACCCTTGGCGCCCTATCTACAGGCACAACAGCACTGGGGATCTGTGCTTTCCCAGAGACGCAACATCTCATGGCGCTCGGCCGCGGCAGAGCCTCTTGCCGAAAAGGCAAACGTCCGGCTCCTTCTCCCACAAGGAAGGGCCCAGCCCTGAAAGCTCTTGCTGCTCTTCACGGTGCCTTGGAACCCTATCTACAGGCACAACAGCAGTGGCGATCTGTGCTTTCCCAGAGACGCAACATCTCATGGCGCTCGGCCGCGGCAGAGCCTCTTACCGAGAAGGCAAACGTCTGGCTCCTTCTCCCACAAGGAAGGGCCCAGCCCTGAAAGCTCTTGCTGCTCTTCACCTACCCTTGGAACCCTATCTACAGGCACAACAGCACTGGGGATCTGTGCTTTCCCATAGATGCAACATCTCATGGCGCTCGGCAGCGAATGAGCCTCTTGCCGAGAAGGCAAACGTCCGGCTTCTTCTCCCACAAGGAAGGGCCCAGCCCTGAAAGCTCTTGCTGCTCTTCACCTACCCTTGGAACCCTATCTACAGGCCCAACAGCAGTGGGGATCTGTGCTTTCCCAGAGACGCAACATCTCATGGCGCTCGGCCGCGGCAGAGCCTCTTGCCGAAAAGGCAAACGTCCGGCTCCTTCTCCCACAAGGAAGGGCCCAGCCCTGAAAGCTCTTGCTGCTCTTCACGGTGCCTTGGCGCCCTATCTACAGGCACAACAGCAGTGGGCATCTCTGCTTGCCCAGAGACGCAACATGTCATGTCGCTCGGCCGCATCAGAGCGTCTTGCCGAAAAGGCAAACGTCCGGCTCCTTCTCCCACAAGGAAGGGCCCAGCCCTGAAAGCTCTTGCTGCTCTTCACCTACCCTTGGCGCCCTATCTACGGGCACAACAGCACTGGGGATCTGTGCTTTCCCAGAGACGCAACATGTCATGTCGCTCGGCCGCGGCAGAGCCTCTTGCCGAAAAGGCAAACGTCCGGCTCCTTCTCCCACAAGGAAGGGCCCAGCCCTGAAAGCTCTTGCTGCTCCTCACGGTGCCTTGGCGCCCTATCTACAGGCACAACAGCAGTGGGGATCTGTGCTTTCCCAGAGACTCAACATCTCATGGCTCTCGGCAGCGAAAGAGCCTGTTGCCGAGAAGGCAAACGTCCGGCTCCTTCTCCCACAAGGAAGGGCCCAGCCCTGAAAGCTCTTGCTGCTCTTCACCTACCCTTGGCGCCCTATCTACAGGCACAACAGCACTGGGGATCTGTGCTTTCCCAGAGACGCAACATGTCATGTCGCTCGGCCGCGGCAGAGCCTCTTACCTTGAAGGCAAACGTCCGGCTCCTTCTCCCACAAGGAAGGGCCCAGCCCTGAAAGCTCTTGCTGCTCTTCACGGTGCCTTGGCGCCCTATCTACAGGCACAACAGCACTGGGGATCTGTGCTTTCCCAGAGACGCAACATCTCATGGCGCTCGGCAGCGAAAGAGCCTCTTGCCGAGAAGGCAAACGTCCGGCTCCTTCTGCCACAAGGAAGGGCCCAGCCCTGAAAGCTCTTGCTGCTCTTCACCTACCCTTGGAACCCTATCTACAGGCACAACAGCACTGGGGATCTGTGCTTTCCCAGAGACGCAACATCTCATGGCGCTCGGCCGCGGCAGAGCCTCTTGCCGAAAAGGCAAACGTCCGGCTCCTTCTCCCACAAGGAAGGGCCCAGCCCTGAAAGCTCTTGCTGCTCTTCACGGTGCCTTGGCACCCTATCTACAGGCACAACAGCACTGGGGATCTGTGCTTTCCCCGAGGCGCAACATCTCATGGCGCTCGGCCGCGGCAGTGCCTCTTGCCGAAAAGGCAAACGTCCGGCTCCTTCTCCCACAAGGAAGGGCCCAGCCCTGAAAGCTCTTGCTGCTCTTCACGGTGCCTTGGCGCCCTATCTACAGGCACAACAGCACTGGGGATCTGTGCTTTCCCAGAGACGCAACATCTCATGGCGCTCGTCCGCGGCAGAGCCTCTTGCCGAAAAGGCAAACGTCCGGCTCCTTCTCCCACAAGGAAGGGCCCAGCCCTTAAAGCTCTTGCTGCTCTTCACGGTGCCTTGGCGCCCTATCTACAGGCACAACAGCACTGGGGATCTGTGCTTTCCCAGAGACTCAACATCTCATGGCGCTCGGCAGCGAAAGAGCCTCTTGCCGAGAAGGCAAACGTCCGGCTCCTTCTCCCACAAGGAAGGGCCCAGCCCTGAAAGCTCTTGCTGCTCTTCACCTACCCTTGGCGCCCTATCTACAGGCACAACAGCACTGGGGATCTGTGCTTTCCCAGAGACGCAACATCTCATGGCGCTCGGCCGCGGCAGTGCCTCTTGCCGAGAAGGCAAACGTCCGTCTCCTTCTCCCACAAGGAAGGGCCCAGCCCTGAAAGCTCTTGCTGCTCTTCACGGTGCCTTGGCGCCCTATCTACAGGCACAACAGCACTGGGGATCTGTGCTTTCCCAGAGACGCAACATCTCATGGCGCACGGTCGCGGCAGAACCTCTTGCCGAAAAGGCAAACATCCGGCTCCTTCTCCCGCAAGGAAGGGCCCAGCCCTGAAAGCTCTTGCTGCTCTTCACCTACCCTTGGAACCCTATCTACAGGCACAACAGCACTGGGGATCTGTGCTTTCCCAGAGACGCAACATCTCATGGCGCTCGGCCGCGGCAGAGCCTCTTGCCGAAAAGTCAATCGTCCGGCTCCTTCTCCCACAAGGAAGGGCCCAGCCCTGAAAGCTCTTGCTGCTCTTCACCTACCCTTGGCGCCCTATCTACGGGCACAACAGCACTGGGGATCTGTGCTTTCCCAGAGACGCAACATCTCATGGCGCTCGGCCGCGGCAGAGCCTCTTGCCGAAAAGGCAAACGTCCGGCACGTTCTCCCACAAGGAAGGGCCCAGCCCTGAAAGCTCTTGCTGCTCTTCACGGTGCCTTGGCGCCCTATCTACAGGCACAACAGCAGTGGGGATCTGTGCTTTCCCAGAGACGCAACATCTCATGGCGCTCGGCCGCGGCAGAGCCTCTTGCAGAGAAGGCAAACGTCCGGCTCCTTCTGCCACAAGGAAGGGCCCAGCCCTGAAAGCTCTTGCTGCTCTTCACCTACCCTTGGCGCCCTATCTACAGGCACAACAGCACTGGGGATCTGTGCTTTCCCAGAGACGCAACATCTCATGGCGCTCGGCAGCGAAAGAGCCTCTTGCCGAGAAGGCAAACGTCCGGCTCCTTCTCCCACAAGGAAGGACCCAGCCCTGAATGCTGCTGCTGCTCTTCACCTACCCTTGGAATCCTATCTACAGGCACAACAGCACTGGGTATCTGTGCTTTCCCAGAGACGTAACATCTCATGGCGCTTGGCTGCGGCAGACCCTCTTGCCGAGAAGGCAAACGTCCGTCTCCTTCTCCCACAAGGAAGGGCCCAGCCCTGAAAGCTCTTGCTGCTCTTCACCTACCCTTGGCGCCCTATCTACAGGCACAACAGCACTGGGGATCTGTGCTTTCCCAGAGACGCAACATGTCATGTCGCTCGGCCGCGGCAGAGCCCCTTACCTAGAAGGCAAACGTCCGGCTCCTTCTCCCACAAGGAAGGGCCCAGCCCTGAAAGCTCTTGCTGCTCTTCACGGTGCCTTGGCGCCCTATCTACAGGCACAACAGCACTGGGGATCTGTGCTTTCCCAGACACGCAACATCTCATGGCGCTCGGCCGCGGCAGAGCCTCTTGCCGAGAAGGCAAACGTCCGTCTGCTTCTCCCACAAGGAAGGGCCCAGCCCTGAATGCTGCTGCTGCTCTTCACCTACCCTTGGAACCCTATCTACAGGCACAACAGCACTGGGGATCTGTGCTTTCCCAGAGACGCAACATCTCATGGCGCTCGTCCGCGGCAGAGCCTCTTGCCGAAAAGGCAAACGTCCGGCTCCTTCTCCCACAAGGAAGGGCCCAGCCCTTAAAGCTCTTGCTGCTCTTCACGGTGCCTTGGCACCCTATCTACAGGCACAACAGCACTGGGGATCTGTGCTTTCCCAGAGACTCAACATCTCATGGCGCTCGGCAGCGAAAGAGCCTCTTGCCGAGAAGGCAAACGTCCGGCTCCTTCTCCCACAAGGAAGGGCCCAGCCCTGAAAGCTCTTGCTGCTCTTCACCTACCCTTGGCGCCCTATCTACAGGCACAACAGCACTGGGGATCTGTGCTTTCCCAGAGACGCAACATCTCATGGCGCTCGGCCCGCGGCAGTGCCTCTTGCCGAGAAGGCAAACGTCCGGCTCCTTCTCCCACAAGGAAGGGCCCAGCCCTGAAAGCTCTTGCTGCTCTTCACCTACCCTTGGCGCCCTATCTACAGGCACAGCAGCACTGGGGATCTGTGCTTTCCCAGAGACGCAACATCTCATGGCACTCGGCCGCGGCAGTGCCTCTTGCCGAAAAGGTAAACGTCCGGCTCCTTCTCCCACAAGGAAGGACCCAGCCCTGAATGCTGCTGCTGCTCTTCACCTACCCTTGGAATCCTATCTACAGGCACAACAGCACTGGGTATCTGTGCTTTCCCAGAGACGTAACATCTCATGGCGCTTGGCTGCGGCAGACCCTCTTGCCGAGAAGGCAAACGTCCGTCTCCTTCTCCCACAAGGAAGGGCCCAGCCCTGAAAGCTCTTGCTGCTCTTCACCTACCCTTGGCGCCCTATCTACAGGCACAACAGCACTGGGGATCTGTGCTTTCCCAGAGACGCAACATGTCATGTCGCTCGGCCGCGGCAGAGCCTCTTACCTAGAAGGCAAACGTCCGGCTCCTTCTCCCACAAGGAAGGGCCCAGCCCTGAAAGCTCTTGCTGCTCTTCACGGTGCCTTGGCGCCCTATCTACAGGCACAACAGCACTGGGGATCTGTGCTTTCCCAGACACGCAACATCTCATGGCGCTCGGCAGCGAAAGAGCCTCTTGCCGAGAAGGCAAACGTCCGTCTGCTTCTCCCACAAGGAAGGGCCCAGCCCTGAATGCTGCTGCTGCTCTTCACCTACCCTTGGAACCCTATCTACAGGCACAACAGCACTGGGGATCTGTGCTTTCCCAGAGACGCAACATCTCATGGCGCTCGTCCGCGGCAGAGCCTCTTGCCGAAAAGGCAAACGTCCGGCTCCTTCTCCCACAAGGAAGGGCCCAGCCCTTAAAGCTCTTGCTGCTCTTCACGGTGCCTTGGCACCCTATCTACAGGCACAACAGCACTGGGGATCTGTGCTTTCCCAGAGACTCAACATCTCATGGCGCTCGGCAGCGAAAGAGCCTCTTGCCGAGAAGGCAAACGTCCGGCTCCTTCTCCCACAAGGAAGGGCCCAGCCCTGAAAGCTCTTGCTGCTCTTCACCTACCCTTGGCGCCCTATCTACAGGCACAACAGCACTGGGGATCTGTGCTTTCCCAGAGACGCAACATCTCATGGCGCTCGGCCGCGGCAGTGCCTCTTGCCGAGAAGGCAAACGTCCGGCTCCTTCTCCCACAAGGAAGGGCCCAGCCCTGAAAGCTCTTGCTGCTCTTCACCTACCCTTGGCGCCCTATCTACAGGCACAGCAGCACTGGGGATCTGTGCTTTCCCAGAGACGCAACATCTCATGGCACTCGGCCGCGGCAGTGCCTCTTGCCGAAAAGGTAAACGTCCGGCTCCTTCTCCCACAAGGAAGGACCCAGCCCTGAATGCTGCTGCTGCTCTTCACCTACCCTTGGAATCCTATCTACAGGCACAACAGCACTGGGTATCTGTGCTTTCCCAGAGACGTAACATCTCATGGCGCTTGGCTGCGGCAGACCCTCTTGCCGAGAAGGCAAACGTCCGTCTCCTTCTCCCACAAGGAAGGGCCCAGCCCTGAAAGCTCTTGCTGCTCTTCACCTACCCTTGGCGCCCTATCTACAGGCACAACAGCACTGGGGATCTGTGCTTTCCCAGAGACGCAACATGTCATGTCGCTCGGCCGCGGCAGAGCCTCTTACCTAGAAGGCAAACGTCCGGCTCCTTCTCCCACAAGGAAGGGCCCAGCCCTGAAAGCTCTTGCTGCTCTTCACGGTGCCTTGGCGCCCTATCTACAGGCACAACAGCACTGGGGATCTGTGCTTTCCCAGAGACGCAACATCTCATGGCGCTCGGCAGCGAAAGAGCCTCTTGCCGAGAAGGCAAACGTCCGTCTGCTTCTCCCACAAGGAAGGGCCCAGCCATGAATGCTGCTGCTGCTCTTCACCTACCCTTGGAACCCTATCTACAGGCACAACAGCACTGGGGATCTGTGCTTTCCCAGAGACGCAACATCTCATGGCGCTCGTCCGCGGCAGAGCCTCTTGCCGAAAAGGCAAACGTCCGGCTCCTTCTCCCACAAGGAAGGGCCCAGCCCTTAAAGCTCTTGCTGCTCTTCACGGTGCCTTGGCGCCCTATCTACAGGCACAACAGCACTGGGGATCTGTGCTTTCCCAGAGACTCAACATCTCATGGCGCTCGGCAGCGAAAGAGCCTCTTGCCGAGAAGGCAAACGTCCGGCTCCTTCTCCCACAAGGAAGGGCCCAGCCCTGAAAGCTCTTGCTGCTCTTCACCTACCCTTGGCGCCCTATCTACAGGCACAACAGCACTGGGGATCTGTGCTTTCCCAGAGACGCAACATCTCATGGCGCTCGGCCGCGGCAGTGCCTCTTGCCGAGAAGGCAAACGTCCGGCTCCTTCTCCCACAAGGAAGGGCCCAGCCCTGAAAGCTCTTGCTGCTCTTCACGGTGCCTTGGCGCCCTATCTACAGGCACAACAGCACTGGGGATCTGTGCTTTCCCAGAGACGCAACATCTCATGGCGCACGGTCGCGGCAGAACCTCTTGCCGAAAAGGCAAACATCCGGCTCCCTTCTCCCACAAGGAAGGGCCCAGCCCTGAAAGCTCTTGCTGCTCTTCACCTACCCTTGGAACCCTATCTACAGGCACAACAGCAGTGGGGATCTGTGCTTTCCCAGAGACGCAACATCTCATGGCGCTCGGCCGCGGCAGAGCCTCTTGCCGAAAAGTCAATCTTCCGGCTCCTTCTCCCACAAGGAAGGGCCCAGCCCTGAAAGCTCTTGCTGCTCTTCACCTACCCTTGGCGCCCTATCTACGGGCACAACAGCACTGGGGATCTGTGCTTTCCCAGAGACGCAACATCTCATGGCTCTCGGCCGCGGCAGAGCCTCTTGCCGAAAAGGCAAACGTCCGGCACGTTCTCCCCACAAGGAAGGGCCCAGCCCTGAAAGCTCTTGCTGCTCTTCACGGTGCCTTGGCGCCCTATCTACAGGCACAACAGCACTGGGGATCTGTGCTTTCCCAGAGACGCAACATCTCATGGCGCTCGGCAGCGAAAGAGCCTCTTGCCGAGAAGGCAAACGTCCGGCTCCTTCTCCCACAAGGAAGGGCCCAGCCCTGAAAGCTCTTGCTGCTCTTCACCTACCCTTGGCGCCCTATCTACAGGCACAGCAGCACTGGGGATCTGTGCTTTCCCAGAGACGCAACATCTCATGGCACTCGGCCGCGGCAGTGCCTCTTGCCGAAAAGGCAAACGTCCGGGCTCCTTCTCCCACAAGGAAGGACCCAGCCCTGAATGCTGCTGCTGCTCTTCACCTACCCTTGGAATCCTATCTACAGGCACAACAGCACTGGGTATCTGTGCTTTCCCAGAGACGTAACATCTCATGGCGCTTGGCTGCGGCAGACCCTCTTGCCGAGAAGGCAAACGTCCGTCTCCTTCTCCCACAAGGAAGGGCCCAGCCCTGAAAGCTCTTGCTGCTCTTCACGGTGCCTTGGCGCCCTATCTACAGGCACAACAGCAGTGGGGATCTGTGCTTTCCCAGAGACGCAACATGTCATGTCGCTCGGCCGCGGCAGAGCCTCTTACCTAGAACGCAAACGTCCGGCTCCTTCTCCCACAAGGAAGGGCCCAGCCCTGAAAGCTCTTGCTGCTCTTCACGGTGCCTTGGCGCCCTATCTACAGGCACAACAGCACTGGGGATCTGTGCTTTCCCAGAGACGCAACATCTCATGGCGCTCGGCCGCGGAAGAGCCTCTTGCCGAGAAGGCAAACGTCCGTCTCCTTCTCCCACAAGGAAGGGCCCAGCCCTGAATGCTGCTGCTGCTCCCTTTTCACCTACCCTTGGAACCCTATCTACAGGCACAACAGCACTGGGGATCTGTGCTTTCCCAGAGACGCAACATCTCATGGCGGTCGTCCGCGGCAGAGCCTCTTGCCGAAAAGGCAAACGTCCGGCTCCTTCTCCCACAAGGAAGGGCCCAGCCCTTAAAGCTCTTGCTGCTCTTCACGGTGCCTTGGCGCCCTATCTACAGGCACAACAGCAGTGGGGATCTGTGCTTTCCCAGAGACTCAACATCTCATGGCCCTCGGCAGCGAAAGAGCCTCTTGCCGAGAAGGCAAACGTCCGGCTCCTTCTCCCACAAGGAAGGGCCCAGCCCTGAAAGCTCTTGCTGCTCTTCACGGTGCCTTGGCGCCCTATCTACAGGCACAACAGCACTGGGGATCTGTGCTTTCCCAGAGACGCAACATCTCATGGCGCACGGTCGCGGCAGAACCTCTTGCCGAAAAGGCAAACATCCGGCTCCTTCTCCCACAAGGAAGGGCCCAGCCCTGAAAGCTCTTGCTGCTCTTCACCTACCCTTGGAACCCTATCTACAGGCACAACAGCAGTGGGGATCTGTGCTTTCCCACAGACGCAACATCTCATGGCGCTCGGCCGCGGCAGAGCCTCTTGCCGAAAAGTCAATCGTCCGGCTCCTTCTCCCACAAGGAAGGGCCCAGCCCTGAAAGCTCTTGCTGCTCTTCACCTACCCTTGGCGCCCTATCTACGGGCACAACAGCACTGGGGATCTGTGCTTTCCCAGAGACGCAACATCTCATGGCGCTCGGCAGCGGAAGAGCCTCTTGCCGAAAAGGCAAACGTCCGGCACCTTCTCCCACAAGGAAGGGCCCAGCCCTGAAAGCTCTTGCTGCTCTTCACGGTGCCTTGGCGCCCTATCTACAGGCACAACAGCAGTGGGGATCTGTGCTTTCCCAGAGACGCAACATCTCATGGCGCTCGGCCGCGGCAGTGCCTCTTGCCGAAAAGTCAAACGTCCGGCTCCTTCTCCCACAAGGAAGGACCCAGCCCTGAATGATGCTGCTGCTGCTCTTCACCTACCCTTGGAATCCTATCTACAGGCACAACAGCACTGGGTATCTGTGCTTTCCCAGAGACGTAACATCTCATGGCGCTCGGCCGCAGCAGAGCCTCTTGCCGAGAAGGCAAACGTCCGGCTCCTTCTCCCACAAGGAAGGGCCCAGCCCTGAAAGCTCTTGCTGCTCTTCACGGTGCCTTGGCGCCCTATCTACAGGCACAACAGCAGTGGGGATCTGTGCTTTCCCAGAGACGCAACATCTCATGGCGCTCGCAGCGAAAGAGCCTCTTGCCGAGAAGGCAAACGTCCGGCTCCTTCTCCCACAAGGAAGGGCCCAGCCCTGAAAGCTCTTGCTGCTCTTCACGGTGCCTTGGCGCCCTATCTACAGGCACAACAGCAGTGGGGATCTGTGCTTTCCCAGAGACGCAACATCTCATGGTGCTCGGCCGCGGCAGAGCCTCTTGCCGAGAAGGCAAACGTCCGGCTCCTTCTCCCACAAGGAAGGGCCCAGCCCTGAAAGCTCTTGCTGCTCTTCACAGTGCTTTGGCACGCTATCTACAGGCAAAACAGCACTGGTGATCTGTGCTTTCCCAGAGACTCAACATCTCATGGCGCTCGGCCGCTGCAGAGCCTCTTGCCGAGAAGGTCTCCTTCTCCCACAAGGAAGGGCCCAGCCCTGAAAGCTCTTGCTGCTCTTCACCTACCCTTGGCGCCCTATCTACAGGCACAACAGCAGTGGGGATCTGTGCTTTCCCAGAGACGTAACATCTCATGGCGCTCGGCCGCGGCAGTGCCTTTTGCCGAGAAGGCAAAGGTCCGGCTCCTTCTCCCACAAGGAAGGGCCCAGCCCTGAAAGCTCTTGCTGCTCTTCACCTACCCTTGGCGCCCTATCTACAGGCACAACAGCAGTGGCGATCTGTGCTTTCCCAGAGATGCAATATCTCATGGCGATCGGCAGCGGAAGAGCCTCTTGCCGAAAAGGCAAACATCCGGCTCCTTCTCCACAAGGAAGGGCCCAGCCCTGAAAGCTCTGGATGCACTTCACCTACCCTTGGCACCCTATCTACAGGCACAACAGCACTGGGTATCTGTGCTTTCCCAGAGATGTAACATCTCATGGCGCTCGGCCGCGGCAGAGCCTCTTGCCGAGAAGGCAAACGTCCGTCTCCTTCTCCCACAAGGAAGGGCCCAGCCCT
This sequence comes from Harpia harpyja, assembly GCF_026419915.1. NCBI lineage: Eukaryota > Metazoa > Chordata > Aves > Accipitriformes > Accipitridae > Harpia > Harpia harpyja. The sequence continues at coordinate 2,794 of NW_026293149.1, read as the reverse complement.
GAATGCTGCTGCTGCTCTTCACCTACCCTTGGAACCCTATCTACAGGCACAACAGCACTGGGGATCTGTGCTTTCCCAGAGACGCAACATCTCATGGCGCTCGTCCGCGGCAGAGCCTCTTGCCGAAAAGGCAAACGTCCGGCTCCTTCTCCCACAAGGAAGGGCCCAGCCCTTAAAGCTCTTGCTGCTCTTCACGGTGCCTTGGCGCCCTATCTACAGGCACAACAGCACTGGGGATCTGTGCTTTCCCAGAGACTCAACATCTCATGGCGCTCGGCAGCGAAAGAGCCTCTTGCCGAGAAGGCAAACGTCCGGCTCCTTCTCCACAAGGAAGGGCCCAGCCCTGAAAGCTCTTGCTGCTCTTCACGGTGCCTTGGCGCCCTATCTACAGGCACAACAGCACTGGGGATCTGTGCTTTCCCAGAGACGCAACATCTCATGGCGCACGGTCGCGGCAGAACCTCTTGCCGAAAAGGCAAACATCCGGCTCCTTCTCCCACAAGGAAGGGCCCAGCCCTGAAAGCTCTTGCTGCTCTTCACCTACCCTTGGAACCCTATCTACAGGCACAACAGCAGTGGGGATCTGTGCTTTCCCAGAGACGCAACATCTCATGGCGCTCGGCCGCGGCAGAGCCTCTTGCCGAAAAGTCAATCGTCCGGCTCCTTCTCCCACAAGGAAGGGCCCAGCCCTGAAAGCTCTTGCTGCTCTTCACCTACCCTTGGCGCCCTATCTACGGGCACAACAGCACTGGGGATCTGTGCTTTCCCAGAGACGCAACATCTCATGGCGCTCGGCAGCGGAAGAGCCTCTTGCCGAAAAGGCAAACGTCCGGCACCTTCTCCCACAAGGAAGGGCCCAGCCCTGAAAGCTCTTGCTGCTCTTCACGGTGCCTTGGCGCCCTATCTACAGGCACAACAGCAGTGGGGATCTGTGCTTTCCCAGAGACGCAACATCTCATGGCGCTCGGCCGCGGCAGAGCCTCTTGCAGAGAAGGCAAACGTCCGGCTCCTTCTGCCACAAGGAAGGGCCCAGCCCTGAAAGCTCTTGCTGCTCTTCACCTACCCTTGGCGCTCTATCTACAGGCACAACAGCACTGGGGATCTGTGCTTTCCCAGAGACGCAACATCTCATGGCGCTCGGCAGCGAAAGAGCTCTTGCCGAGAAGGCAAACGTCCGGCTCTTCTCCCACAAGGAAGGGCCCAGCCCTGAAAGCTCTTGCTGCTCTTCACCTACCCTTGGCGCCCTATCTACAGGCACAGCAGCACTGGGGATCTGTGCTTTCCCAGAGACGCAACATCTCATGGCACTCGGCCGCGGCAGTGCCTCTTGCCGAAAAGTCAAACGTCCGGCTCCTTCTCCCACAAGGAAGGGCCCAGCCCTGAATGCTGCTGCTGCTCTTCACCTACCCTTGGAATCCTATCTACAGGCACAACAGCACTGGGTATCTGTGCTTTCCCAGAGACGTAACATCTCATGGCGCTCGGCCGCAGCAGAGCCTCTTGCCGAGAAGGCAAACGTCCGCTCCTTCTCCCACAAGGAAGGGCCCAGCCCTGAAAGCTCTTGCTGCTCTTCACGGTGCCTTGGCGCCCTATCTACAGGCACAACAGCAGTGGGGATCTGTGCTTTCCCAGAGACGCAACATCTCATGGCGCTCGCAGCGAAAGAGCCTCTTGCCGAGAAGGCAAACGTCCGGCTCCTTCTCCCACAAGGAAGGGCCCAGCCCTGAAAGCTCTTGCTGCTCTTCACGGTGCCTTGGCGCCCTATCTACAGGCACAACAGCAGTGGGGATCTGTGCTTTCCCAGAGACGCAACATCTCATGGTGCTCGGCCGCGGCAGAGCCTCTTGCCGAGAAGGCAAACGTCCGGCTCCTTCTCCCACAAGGAAGGGCCCAGCCCTGAAAGCTCTTGCTGCTCTTCACAGTGCTTTGGCACGCTATCTACAGGCAAAACAGCACTGGTGATCTGTGCTTTCCCAGAGACTCAACATCTCATGGCGCTCGGCCGCTGCAGAGCCTCTTGCCGAGAAGGCAAACGTCCGTCTCCTTCTCCCACAAGGAAGGGCCCAGCCCTGAAAGCTCTTGCTGCTCTTCACCTACCCTTGGCGCCCTATCTACAGGCACAACAGCAGTGGGGATCTGTGCTTTCCCAGAGGACGTAACATCTCATGGCGCTCGGCCGCGGCAGTGCCTTTTGCCGAGAAGGCAAAGGTCCGGCTCCTTCTCCCACAAGGAAGGGCCCAGCCCTGAAAGCTCTTGCTGCTCTTCACCTACCCTTGGCGCCCTATCTACAGGCACAACAGCAGTGGCGATCTGTGCTTTCCCAGAGACGCAACATCTCATGGCGCTCGGCCGCGGAAGAGCCTCTTGCCGAGAAGGCAAACGTCCGTCTCCTTCTCCCACAAGGAAGGGCCCAGCCTGAATGCTGCTGCTGCTCTTCACCTACCCTTGGAACCCTATCTACAGGCACAACAGCACTGGGGATCTGTGCTTTCCCAGAGACGCAAACATCTCATGGCGGTCGTCCGCGGCAGAGCCTCTTGCCGAAAAGGCAAACGTCCGGCTCCTTCTCCCACAAGGAAGGGCCCAGCCCTTAAAGCTCTTGCTGCTCTTTTTCTTCACGGTGCCTTGGCGCCCTATCTACAGGCACAACAGCAGTGGGGATCTGTGCTTTCCCAGAGACTCAACATCTCATGGCCCTCGGCAGCGAAAGAGCCTCTTGCCGAGAAGGCAAACGTCCGGCTCCTTCTCCCACAAGGAAGGGCCCAGCCCTGAAAGCTCTTGCTGCTCTTCACGG